>NC_141829.1:509393-581893 GCF_982586985.1 Callionymus lyra
CGTCTGTCTACATGTCTACATGTCTGTCTACACGTCTGTCTACATGTCTACACGTCTGTATACACGTCTGTCTACATGTCTGTCTACATGTCTGTCTACACGTCTGTATACACGTCTGTCTACATGTCTGTCTACATGTCTACACGTCTGTCTACACGTCTGTCTACATGTCTACACGTCTGTCTTCACGTCTGTCTACACGTCTGTCTACATGTCTACACGTCTGTCTACACGTCTGTCTACATGTCTACACGTCTGTCTACATGTCTACACGTCTGTCTACATGTCTACACGTCTGTCTACACGTCTGTCTACATGTATACACGTCTGTCTACACGTCTGTCTACACGTCTACACGTCTGTCTACACGTCTGTCTACATGTCTACACGTCTGTCTACATGTCTACACGTCTGTCTATATGTCTACACGTCTGTCTACATGTCTACACGTCTGTCTACATGTCTACACGTCTGTCTACATGTCTACACGTCTGTCTACACGTCTGTCTACATGTCTACACGTCTGTCTACATGTCTACACGTCTGTCTATATGTCTACACGTCTGTCTACATGTCTACACGTCTGTCTACATGTCTGTCTACATGTCTACATGTCTACACGTCTGTCAACAAGTCTACACGTCTGTCTACATGTCTGTCTACAAGTCTACATGTCTGTGTACACGTCTGTCTACATGTCTACACATCTGTCTACACGTCTGTCTACATGTCTGTCTACATGTCTGTCTACACGTCTGTATACACGTCTGTCTACATGTCTGTCTACATGTCTACACGTCTGTCTACACGTCTGTCTACATGTCTACACGTCTGTCTTCACGTCTGTCTACACGTCTGTCTACACGTCTACACGTCTGTCTACACGTCTGTCTACATGTCTACACGTCTGTCTACATGTCTACACGTCTGTCTACATGTCTACACGTCTGTCTACACGTCTGTCTACATGTCTACACGTCTGTCTACATGTCTACACGTCTGTCTACATGTCTACACGTCTGTCTACACGTCTGTCTACATGTCTACACGTCTGTCTACACGTCTGTCTACATGTCTACACGTCTGTCTACATGTCTACACGTCTGTCTACACGTCTGTCTACATGTCTACACGTCTGTCTACATGTCTACACGTCTGTCTACATGTCTACACGTCTGTCTACACGTCTGTCTACATGTCTACACGTCTGTCTACACGTCTGTCTACATGTCTACACGTCTGTCTACACGTCTGTCTACATGTCTACACGTCTGTCTACACGTCTGTCTACACGTCTGTCTACATGTCTACACGTCTGTCTACACGTCTGTCTACACGTCTACACGTCTGTCTACATGTCTACACGTCTGTCTACACGTCTGTCTACATGTCTACACGTCTGTCTACATCTCTACACGTCTGTCTATATGTCTACACGTCTGTCTACATGTCTACACGTCTGTCTACATGTCTACACGTCTGTCTACACGTCTGTCTACATGTCTACACGTCTGTCTACATGTCTACACGTCTGTCTACACGTCTGTCTACATGTCTACACGTCTGTCTATATGTCTACACGTCTGTCTACATGTCTACACGTCTGTCTACATGTCTACACGTCTGTCTACACGTCTGTCTACATGTCTACACGTCTGTCTACACGTCTGTCTACACGTCTGTCTACACGTCTGTCTTCATGTCTACACGTCTGTCTACACGTCTGTCTTCATGTCTACACGTCTGTCTACACGTCTGTCTTCATGTCTACACGTCTGTCTACACGTCTGTCTTCATGTCTACACGTCTGTCTACATGTCTACACGTCTGTCTACACGTCTGTCTACACGTCTGTCTTCATGTCTACATGTCTTCATGTCTACACGTCTGTCTACATGTCTGTCTTCATGTCTACATGTCTGTCTGCATGTCTACACGTCTGTCTACACGTCTGTCTACATGTCTACACGTCTGTCTACATGTCTACACGTCTGTCTATATGTCTACACGTCTGTCTACATGTCTACACGTCTGTCTACATGTCTACACGTCTGTCTACACGTCTGTCTACACGTCTGTCTACATGTCTACACGTCTGTCTACATGTCTACACGTCTGTCTACACGTCTGTCTACATGTCTACACGTCTGTCTACACGTCTGTCTACACGTCTGTCTACACGTCTGTCTACACGTCTGTCTTCATGTCTACACGTCTGTCTACACGTCTGTCTTCATGTCTACACGTCTGTCTACATGTCTACACGTCTGTCTACACGTCTGTCTTCATGTCTACACGTCTGTCTACATGTCTACACGTCTGTCTACACGTCTGTCTACATGTCTGTCTTCATGTCTACATGTCTTCATGTCTACACGTCTGTCTACATGTCTGTCTTCATGTCTACATGTCTGTCTGCAGGTGGGTCAGACCTGGGGCAGCGAGGCAGTCGTTCTCCTAGGATGTTACAAGCTTCTTTCTGCTCCAGGACTGGACACTTCTGTCCGGCACCGACTGGCATCTGTGTGATGAGTCTGGAGCGAAGACGATGACCTGGAGACAGGTCAGCAGAGCGACAGGTCTTAGAGCAGGAGCTCCACGAGGACCAGTGAGACACCTGGCAGTCCTTGGGCATCACACAGACTCTGAAGGTCAGCGAGGAGGTGAACCTGGAGCAGAGACTGAGGAGAGAAACGTTCAATGAAGACCATCATGACATTATTGATCAGATGCAGACGATGATGAAATCACTTCTGTTTTCAAACTGAGATTATTGGACTTGATTTATTCAACATTTGATCCAAGAGGTTTGGAAGCGACGACTGTAGAGATGAAGACGTTTGTTCACTTGAACTAAGAGTTGAGAAGAAATATCCAGAAGCAGAAGAGTTTGTTATCTTACGCTCGTGAAGGTTTAGTTTCTGAGTAACTGGACAGTACACAACACATGTATGTGTGTGTGTGTGAGTGTGTGTGCGTGGAACCATCAGTAGATTCTGATCCACAGACCTCAGAGCCCGAGCTGGGGTGTAAGTCTGGATCAGATCATGAAGGTCTGACCATGAATAGATCTGAAAGTAAGAACCAGAATTTTAAAATGATCCTGAAAGAAACTGGAAGCCAGTGAAGCGTTTGAAGGAGAAATGTGAGTTCTTCTACTAGAGCGGCTCAGAATTCTGAATCAACTGCAGGCGAGACGATCCTTCTTGTTAAGACATGAAAACAAACTGTTACAATAGTCCAGACGAGAAGAAACAAACGCATGGATTATAAGATCCAGATCATGTTCCGACAACATTTTCCTAAGTTTAGATATTTTCTCAGTTGAAGGAAACAGTTTCTGGTCAGTTTTCTTCAGTGTTGAACAAGAGACATGTCTTTATCAAATACAACACCCAGGTTTCTCAGGCTCAGTTTGACAGACTGACCTAAGTCACTCAAGTACTGACTCAACCCTGAACTTTATCATCAACAATCACCAGAGTTTCAGTTTTGTCCAAATTTAGCTTCAAAGTGTTTTCACTCATTTTTTGATTTCTAGCAACAATTGACTAAGTTCAGCCTCTGGGGCTCAGTTGGATCAACAGTAGAGCTGGATGTCATCAGCAAACATGTGGAAGAAACATCATGATTTGACCAGAGGAATTAATCAGTACAAACAATAAAGGACCCAGAACAGAACCTTGAGGGACTCCACACAACAGATGATTCAGACCTCATTTGATTGACAGATACACTGAAACAGAAAGGTATGAGGAGAACCGTTCTAACACAGACCCAGACAGTCTTCATCCCTCAGTCTTCTCAGCAGGATCTGGTTCAACTGTTTCAAAGGCTGAGGACAGATCCAACAGAACCAGAACATCATGATGTCACTGGACACTTTCAGTATAGCTGTCTCCCTAGAGTGATGTTTACAGAAGCCAGACTGAAACTTCTCATGGATGTCGCTCTGATCCAGGAACAGCTGCTCAGACACAACCTTCTCCAAGATCTTGGACAAGAAAGGGAGCTTAGAAATAGGCCTGAAATTACTGAGGTCAGTTGGGTCTAAGCCTGTTTTTTTGAGCAGAGGCTCCACAATGGCATGTTTAAATGCATTGTTAAAAACCCCTGTGGAAAGGGAGAGGTTCACCATATTGGTAACCCAGGGGCCAATTACATCAAATACTTTGATAAAAAGTCTACAAGGAAGGACGTCATCTGAGGAGGAGGGTTTCATCTTGTTCACTAGTGCTGAAATATCACCCAAAGATACAGCAGTGAAGGAAGACCAATAGGAGGAGAGGGGCTCAGAGACAGTAGGGGTTCCAAATAAAGGGGGAGAGATTTTCTCTTTGATCAATTTAATTTTGTCAATGAAAAATCTCAACAATGCATTGATGTCAGCTTTTTTTTCAGATTTGAGGAGCAGGAGACACGAGAGAATTAATCGCGTCAAACAACACTTTGGGGTTTTTCTTATTTGTTGCTAGCAGTTTTCTGACGTAATCAGATCTAGAAGTTAGCAGATCTAACACTCTTGTCAGGTCACTCTTTTGAGGTCACTCTTTTGAAGACACTCTTGTGAAGTCACTCTTGTGAGGTCACTCTTTTGAAGACACTCTTGTGAAGTCACTCTTGTGAGGTCACTCTTGTGAGGTCACTCTTGTTAGGACACTCTTGTGAGGTCACTCTTTTGAAGACACTCTTGTGAGGTCACTCTTGTGAGGACACTCTTGTGAGGTCACTCTTTTGAAGACACTCTTGTGAGGTCACTCTTGTGAGGACACTCTTGTGAGGTCACTCTTGTGAGGTCACTCTGGTCAGGTCACTCTTGTGATGACACTCTTTTGTGGTCACTCTAGAGAGGTCACTCTTGTGAGGTCACTCTTGTGTTCATCTCTACACAGTCACTTTCAAACCACTTGGACAACTCAAGAGTCTAAACTACACAAACATCTACAACAATGTTTCAGTCAAAGATATTAAAACCTGGTAAAACTCAATGTTTTACTGCTTGAATCAACTCATGTTCTTTGTCTCTTCAACGTTTCTTGTTATTTTCAACACAACACGCTCCTCCAACAAAATATCTTTTTATCACTTTTCTCTAAGCAGGAATATTCCTACCTTAACATGGAATTCTTTCCATCATTTCGTGAACAGCGGACCTGCCGTGTTTGGTAACCTACGTCCACCTCCCATGACCCTGGGTACTGGATGTGATGGTTCTGAGGGTGATGGTTCTGAGGGAGATGGTTCTGAGGGTGCTGGTTCTGAGGGTGATGGTTCTGAGGGTGATGGTTCTGAGGGAGATGGTTCTGAGGGTGATGGCTCTGAGGGTGATGGTTCTGAAGGTGATGGTTCTGAGGGTGATGGTTCTGAGGGAGATGGTTCTGAGGGTGATGGTTCTGAGGGTGATGGTTCTGAGGGTGATGGCTCTGAGGGTGATGGTTCTGAAGGTAATGGTTCTGAGGGTGATGGTTCTGAGGGTGATGGTTCTGAGGGAGATGGTTCTGAGGGTGATGGTTCTGAGGGTGCGAGGTGTGTGTGTTCATCATGACTGTGATGTTCTTCTTGCGATCGACTGTCGTCCTCCTGCTCAGCAGATCTTTGTCATGACTCAGTCTGCATGGACTCCAGGCTCCTGCATTAAGGCTATAGTGGTTCTGACTCGCCCCAGTCGGGCACTCAATACTGTTAGAACAAGTCCTGGTCTCAGTTAGATTGGGGCACCGGGTGCCACCATACATGGGCGTGGCCAGCACACGTCTAGTCCGGTGCTGCAGGCCGAGGCCACACGTGGTACTGCAGCCGGACCAGGAAGTGAAGTTGGACACGACACAGTCTTGAGGACACGGGATGAGACACGCCTGCTCCGAGTCCGGCCTCTGGGAGAAGAAGTCGCATATACGGGAGTCGACGCTGCTGCGGTTCAACGTCCTCACGCACTCCACGCTCCGCCTCTGGACGCCGTGCTGGGCCGTGATGCACTCGCCGCGCTCGGGCGAGGACGAGGCCGCGAGCGAACAACTGTCCCAGTCGGACACGTCCCACCGGAACAGGTCCTGGTGCCAGCCACACACCTTGAAGCAGGAGCGCTGGACGTCCGGCTTGTTGAGGCGCCGACAGTGGGAGTGGTGGGTCGTCCAGCCGTCCTGGTGGACGCACCACAGCGTCCTGAGCTGAACCCCCCGGGATCCACAGTCCTCGCCCACACAACGACCCCACTGGCCTGGAACAAATGAGAAGAAGAAGAATTTAATTGAATCACAGTCGAGCTGGAGACGTTTGACTTCACCTTCCAAAGTGTTTTATTCATGAACAGAAGAACCGGAGCTTCAATATATTCACACAATCGTTAGGAGCTGAGACTCACAAAAATGCCTCTGAAGCCTGAAGGTCAACCATGTCTAGTGAGTCACAGAGTCACAGAGTCACAGAGTCACAAAGTCAGAGTCACAGAGTCAGAGAGTCAGTGAGTCAGAGAGTCAGAGAGTCAGAGAGTCAGTGAGTCAGAGAGTCAGTGAGTCAGAGAGTCACTGAAGTCAGTGAGTCAGTGAGTCAGTGAGTCAGTGAGTCAGTGAGTCAGTTAGTCAGAGAGTCAGTGAGTCAGTGAGTCAGTGAGTCAGTGAGTCAGTGAGTCAGAGAGTCAGTTAGTCAGAGAGTCAGAGAGTCAGTGAGTCAGTGAGTCAGTGAGTCAGTTAATCAGAGAGTCAGTGAGTCAGTGAGTCAGTGAGTCAGTGAGTCAGTTAGTCAGAGAGTCAGTGAGTCAGTGAGTCAGTGAGTCAGTGAGTCAGAGAGTCAGTGAGTCAGTGAGTCAGTGAGTCAGTGAGTCAGTGAGTCAGAGAGTCAGTGAGTCAGTGAGTCAGTGAGTCAGTGAGTCAGTTAGTCAGAGAGTCAGTGAGTCAGTTAGTCAGAGAGTCAGTGAGTCAGTGAGTCAGTGAGTCAGTTAGTCAGAGAGTCAGTGAGTCAGTGAGTCAGTTAGTCAGAGAGTCAGTGAGTCAGTGAGTCAGTTAGTCAGAGAGTCAGTGAGTCAGTGAGTCAGTGAGTCAGTGAGTCAGTGAGTCAGTTAGTCAGAGAGTCAGTGAGTCAGTGAGTCAGTGAGTCAGTGAGTCAGTGAGTCAGAGAGTCAGTGAGTCAGTGAGTCAGTGAGTCAATGAGTCAGTGAGTCAGAGAGTCAGTGAGTCAGTGAGTCAGTGAGTCAGTGAGTCAGTGAGTCAGTTAGTCAGAGAGTCAGTGAGTCAGTGAGTCAGTTAGTCAGAGAGTCAGTGAGTCAGTGAGTCAGTGAGTCAGTTAGTCAGAGAGTCAGTGAGTCAGTGAGTCAGTTAGTCAGAGAGTCAGTGAGTCAGTGAGTCAGTTAGTCAGAGAGTCAGTGAGTCAGTGAGTCAGTGAGTCAGTGAGTCAGTGAGTCAGTTAGTCAGAGAGTCAGTGAGTCAGTGAGTCAGTGAGTCAGTGAGTCAGTGAGTCAGAGAGTCAGTGAGTCAGTGAGTCAGTTAGTCAGAGAGTCAGTGAGTCAGTGAGTCAGTGAGTCAGTTAGTCAGAGAGTCAGTGAGTCAGTGAGTCAGTTAGTCAGAGAGTCAGTGAGTCAGTGAGTCAGTTAGTCAGAGAGTCAGTGAGTCAGTGAGTCAGTGAGTCAGTGAGTCAGTGAGTCAGTGAGTCAGTTAGTCAGAGAGTCAGTGAGTCAGTGAGTCAGTGAGTCAGTGAGTCAGTGAGTCAGAGAGTCAGTGAGTCAGTGAGTCAGTTAGTCAGAGAGTCAGTGAGTCAGTGAGTCAGTTAGTCAGAGAGTCAGTGAGTCAGTGAGTCAGTTAGTCAGAGAGTCAGTGAGTCAGTGAGTCAGTGAGTCAGTGAGTCAGTGAGTCAGTGAGTCAGTGAGTCACTTTAGTTCAAAACTGATTCTTTTGTTTCGACGCGTCAAGGTTTCATTTGTGTTTAAGATCCAGGAAGTAAAAGATAATTTGGCAGCAAAAGAACAAATGAATAAATAAAACATCAAGATTTTACTCTTTTAAACTTGGAATCAACTCAAAGGTTTGATCGAGCCTCAGGTGTTCCTCTGTCAGAGTGCAGGAGTTGATCCATATCAAGGGAGGATGAGTCAAGTCTTGGTTTGTTTGGGAGAAACACTTCACGTGGATCCAGAGCTTGGTTAAACGGGCCTGGTTTTGCAGAACTGCTCCAGTTTAACAAGGTCTTCACTGGGCACCTGTTCTGAAGGTCACAACCTGGTGCTTGGACAGCCAGGTGGACGTCATCTGCATAGAGGTCGAGCAGAGTTGGAGGTGAAACCATTTGTCGTCTTCTGCACACACTTGTGTTTCTCTCTGAGCTTGACCAAGAACCTTCGGGTCAACAGACAGGGCAGGATCAGGGTCCAAGTTGGTGAGGGGCCAGGACTTGTTCTTCTGGTCCTTACAGCCTCTTCAGCTGCTGACGTCAGGGAGGAAACTTCCGGCCAGAACCAGCAGGTCAAGGACGAGGCTGTCAAGAGACTCAACTGTCCTTCCATCAATATCACCTTGAACTACCATCGATTACTTTGAACTACCATCAATGTCACCTTGAACTACCATCGATTACTTTGAACTACCATCAATGTCACCTTGAACTACCATCGATTACTTTGAACTACCATCAATGTCATCTTGAACTACCATCGATTACTTTGAACTACCATCAATGTCATCTTGAACTACCATCGATTACTTTGAACTACCATCAATGTCACCTTGAACTACCATCGATTACTTTGAACTACCATCAATGTCACCTTGAACTACCATCGATTACTTTGAACTACCATCAATGTCACCTTGAACTACCATCGATTACTTTGAACTACCATCAATGTCATCTTGAACTACCATCGATTACTTTGAACTACCATCAATGTCATCTTGAACTACCATCGATTACTTTGAACTACCATCAATGTCACCTTGAACTACCATCGATTACTTTGAACTACCATCAATGTCACCTTGAACTACCATCGATTACTTTGAACTACCATCAATGTCACCTTGAACTACCATCGATTGCTTTGAACTACCATCAATGTCATCTTGAACTACCATCGATTACTTTGAACTACGATCAATGTCACCTTGAACTACCATCGATTACTTTGAACTACCATCAATGTCATCTTGAACTACCATCGATGTCACCTTGAACTACCATCGATGTCACCTTGAACTACCATCAATGTCACCTTGAACTACCATCGATGTCACCTTGAACTACCATCGATGTCACCTTGAACTACCATCAATCTCACCTTGAACTACCATCAATGTCACCTTGAACTACCATCGATGTCACCTTGAACTACCATCAATGTCACCTTGAACTACCATCAATGTCACCTTGAACTACCATCGATGTCACCTTGAACTACCACCGATGTCACCTTGAACTACCATCAATGTCACCTTGAACTACCATCAATGTCACCTTGAACTACCATCAATGTCACCTTGAACTACCATCAATGTCACCTTGAACTACCATCGATTACTTTGAACTACCATCAATGTCACCTTGAACTACCATCGATTACTTTGAACTACCATCGATGTCACCTTGAACTACCATCGATTACTTTGAACTACCATCGATGTCACCTTGAACTACCATCGATTACTTTGAACTACCATCAATGTCACCTTGAACTACCATCGATTACTTTGAACTACCATCAATGTCACCTTGAACTACCATCGATTACTTTGAACTACCATCAATGTCACCTTGAACTACCATCGATTACTTTGAACTACCATCAATGTCACCTTGAACTACCATCGATTACTTTGAACTACCATCAATGTCACCTTGAACTACCATCGATTACTTTGAACTACCATCAATGTCACCTTGAACTACCATCGATTACTTTGAACTACCATCAATGTCACCTTGAACTACCATCGATTACTTTGAACTACCATCAATGTCATCTTGAACTACCATCGATTACTTTGAACTACCATCAATGTCATCTTGAACTACCATCGATTACTTTGAACTACCATCAATGTCACCTTGAACTACCATCGATTACTTTGAACTACCATCAATGTCACCTTGAACTACCATCGATTACTTTGAACTACCATCAATGTCACCTTGAACTACCATCGATTGCTTTGAACTACCATCAATGTCATCTTGAACTACCATCGATTACTTTGAACTACGATCAATGTCACCTTGAACTACCATCGATTACTTTGAACTACCATCAATGTCATCTTGAACTACCATCGATGTCACCTTGAACTACCATCGATGTCACCTTGAACTACCATCAATGTCACCTTGAACTACCATCGATGTCACCTTGAACTACCATCGATGTCACCTTGAACTACCATCAATCTCACCTTGAACTACCATCAATGTCACCTTGAACTACCATCGATGTCACCTTGAACTACCATCAATGTCACCTTGAACTACCATCAATGTCACCTTGAACTACCATCGATGTCACCTTGAACTACCATCGATGTCACCTTGAACTACCATCAATGTCACCTTGAACTACCATCAATGTCACCTTGAACTACCATCAATGTCACCTTGAACTACCATCAATGTCACCTTGAACTACCATCGATTACTTTGAACTACCATCAATGTCACCTTGAACTACCATCGATTACTTTGAACTACCATCGATGTCACCTTGAACTACCATCGATTACTTTGAACTACCATCGATGTCACCTTGAACTACCATCGATTACTTTAAACTACCATCAATGTCACCTTGAACTACCATCGATTACTTTGAACTACCATCAATGTCACCTTGAACTACCATCGATTACTTTGAACTACCATCAATGTCACCTTGAACTACCATCGATTACTTTGAACTACCATCAATGTCACCTTGAACTACCGTCGATTACTTTGAACTACCATCAATGTCACCTTGAACTACCATCAATGTCACCTTGAACTACCATCAATGTCACCTTGAACTACCATCAATGTCACCTTGAACTACCATCAATGTCACCTTGAACTACCATCGATTACTTTGAACTACCATCAATGTCACCTTGAACTACCATCGATTACTTTGAACTACCATCGATGTCACCTTGAACTACCATCGATTACTTTGAACTACCATCGATGTCACCTTGAACTACCATCGATGTCACCTTGAACTACCATCAATGTCACCTTGAACTACCATCAATGTCACCTTGAACTACCATCAATGTCACCTTGAACTACCATCAATGTCACCTTGAACTACCATCAATGTCACCTTGAACTACCATCGATTACTTTGAACTACCATCAATGTCACCTTGAACTACCATCGATTACTTTGAACTACCATCGATGTCACCTTGAACTACCATCGATTACTTTGAACTACCATCGATGTCACCTTGAACTACCATCGATTACTTTGAACTACCATCAATGTCACCTTGAACTACCATCGATGTCACCTTGAACTACCATCGATGTCACCTTGAACTACCATCAATCTCACCTTGAACTACCATCAATGTCACCTTGAACTACCATCGATGTCACCTTGAACTACCATCAATGTCACCTTGAACTACCATCAATGTCACCTTGAACTACCATCGATGTCACCTTGAACTACCATCAATGTCACCTTGAACTACCATCAATGTCACCTTGAACTACCATCAATGTCACCTTGAACTACCATCGATTACTTTGAACTACCATCAATGTCACCTTGAACTACCATCGATTACTTTGAACTACCATCGATGTCACCTTGAACTACCATCGATTACTTTGAACTACCATCGATGTCACCTTGAACTACCATCGATTACTTTGAACTACCATCAATGTCACCTTGAACTACCATCGATTACTTTGAACTACCATCAATGTCACCTTGAACTACCATCGATTACTTTGAACTACCATCAATGTCACCTTGAACTACCATCGATTACTTTGAACTACCATCAATGTCACCTTGAACTACCGTCGATTACTTTGAACTACCATCAATGTCACCTTGAACTACCATCAATGTCACCTTGAACTACCATCAATGTCACCTTGAACTACCATCAATGTCACCTTGAACTACCATCGATTACTTTGAACTACCATCAATGTCACCTTGAACTACCATCGATTACTTTGAACTACCATCGATGTCACCTTGAACTACCATCGATTACTTTGAACTACCATCGATGTCACCTTGAACTACCATCGATGTCACCTTGAACTACCATCAATGTCACCTTGAACTACCATCAATGTCACCTTGAACTACCATCAATGTCACCTTGAACTACCATCAATGTCACCTTGAACTACCATCAATGTCACCTTGAACTACCATCGATTACTTTGAACTACCATCAATGTCACCTTGAACTACCATCGATTACTTTGAACTACCATCGATGTCACCTTGAACTACCATCGATTACTTTGAACTACCATCGATGTCACCTTGAACTACCATCGATTACTTTGAACTACCATCAATGTCACCTTGAACTACCATCGATTACTTTGAACTACCATCGATGTCACCTTGAACTACCATCGATTACTTTGAACTACCATCAATGTCACCTTGAACTACCATCGATTACTTTGAACTACCATCAATGTCACCTTGAACTACCATCGATTACTTTGAACTACCATCAATGTCACCTTGAACTACCATCGATTACTTTGAACTACCATCAATGTCACCTTGAACTACCGTCGATTACTTTGAACTACCATCAATGTCACCTTGAACTACCATTGATTACTTTGAACTACCATCAATGTCACCTTGAACTACCATCGATTACTTTGAACTACCATCAATGTCACCTTGAACTACCATCGATTACTTTGAACTACCATCAATGTCCCCTTGAACTACCATCAATGTCACCTTGAACTACCATCGATTACTTTGAACTACCATCAATGTCACCTTGAACTACCATCGATGTCACCTTGAACTACCATCAATGTCACCTTGAACTACCATCAATGTCACCTTGAACTACCATCGATGTCACCTTGAACTACCATCAATGTCACCTTGAACTACCATCAATGTCACCTTGAACTACCATCAATGTCACCTTGAACTACCATCAATGTCACCTTGAACTACCATCAATGTCCCCTTGAACTACCATCAATGTCACCTTGAACTACCATCAATGTCACCATGAACTACCATCAATGTCACCTTGAACTACCATCAATGTCCCCTTGAACTACCATCAATGTCACCTTGAACTACCATCGATGTCACCTTGAACTACCATCAATGTCACCTTGAACTACCATCAATGTCACCTTGAACTACCATCAATGTCCCCTTGAACTACCATCAATGTCACCTTGAACTACCATCGATGTCACCTTGAACTACCATCAATGTCACCTTGAACTACCATCAATGTCACCTTGAACTACTATCGATGTCACCTTGAACTACCATCGATTACTTTGAACTACCTTCAATGTCACCTTGAACTACCATCGATGTCACCTTGAACTACCATCAATGTCACCTTGAACTACCATCAATGTCACCTTGAACTACCATCGATTACTTTGAACTACCATCAATGTCACCTTGAACTACCATCGATGTCACCTTGAACTACCATCGATGTCACCTTGAACTACCATCAATGTCACCTTGAACTACCCTCAATGTCACCTTGAACTACCATCGATTACTTTGAACTACCATCAATGTCACCTTGAACTACCATCGATTACTTTGAACTACCATCAATGTCACCTTGAACTACCATCGATTACTTTGAACTACCATCAATGTCACCTTGAACTACCATCGATTACTTTGAACTACCATCAATGTCACCTTGAACTACCATCGATTACTTTGAACGACCATCAATGTCATCTTGAACTACCATCGATTACTTTGAACGACCATCAATGTCACCTTGAACTACCATCGATTACTTTGAACGACCATCAATGTCATCTTGAACTACCATCGATTACTTTGAACTACCATCAATGTCACCTTGAACTACCATCAATGTCAACATAACAACAAATATCTGTAACGATGAAGGTTTTCCTGTATTTCAATCCATAGATCGATGAAGCTTCAAATCAACTTCACTGCTGCTGACCTTGAGATGTTAACGTTCCAGACCCGTCTTTTGGTGAAAAAGGAAGGAAAGTGTGAAAAAAGACTAAAGATCAAATGGTTTCAATCAAAGCATCGAAGTCATGAAGAGTGTTTTCTTCGTGTGACCAGTGAAGGTCAGCACCAGGACGTTTCCTCGGATGTTATTGTGGAAGATCTTCTGACTCCTGATGATGATGTGCAGCCACAGCACGTGTGATTCATGGAGCTGTGATGGAAGTGATGCCAGAGGAGCCAGAAAACACAAGTTCATCTCCTAAGCCGTGAATAATTACTCTGTAAATCTGTCAGACGTGCTGAGGAACCAGAGCCTGATGTTCCCTCGTCACCGTCGCACCTTCAGTCTCAGCAGAGTCTGGATCTGCCCGTGGCCTGCTTCTGTTCCTGCTGCTACAGCGGCTCAGAGGGAAGTGTTGAGAAGAAGAATTGAGGGTTTTCACGCCAGGAGAAGAACTCGTTCTCACAGCAACGTGACAACCTTCGTCTCCTCAAACCAAACATCTGACGCTCGGGACGAAGACGAGTCAACAGCAGACTTGAGATGTTCACAGAGCAGAACAGTCGAGAAACTCTGATACATTTTTCAATTGACAGTTGATCCGTTAACAAATGTCAAAGGTCAAGTTCGACCTTGTCGTGGACACTGACCTCAGACACGTCGAAACACCAACGTTCTACAACCACAGGAAGAATCCGATCTTTCCTGAGAACCGACGACAACATTGAGTTTCAAAGACGGAAACAGGTTTAATGTCCGAGCGTCTGTAGCATCAACGTATCTGAGACACTTGATCGACTGAAGCATTTTTATCTCTTCCTTCCTAGAACATTATGAGTAGGAACTGTTCTTTTCCTCTTTCTCACCTCAGAGACCATGGTTCTCAGTGTGGAGGTGAAGAAACTCTCGCTCAGAAAGAAATGTAAAGTTTCTCTGCCTGAGGCTTCAACACTCGTGGACTTTCCAACGTGTCCTGGAGCGACGCCCGAAGCTTCACGGATATGAACGTGTTCCTTGAATTAGTGAAAATCAACTTCATGTTTCTGATGTAAATGTGTCTCAGTAACGATCCATCAGTGATCCAGAGACACAGGAAGTAGAACCTGCTCCTCAAACATGAAGACGTGTTGAGCAAGACCTTCTATATCTTCATGAAGTGTCACCTACACAACAACACGGTTGGTCCAGAGTCTGAGGCACCAGAGTCAAGATCTGCTGGACTTCTGCAGAAACTCTCCCGACGACCTTAGAAACGCCGCGACTCTCCTCCGAGATGATCGTTGTCGTGTGAAAAGTGTAAGAACCTCTTTCAGCCGAAGCTTCAAACTCTCTGCACAAAAGCTACTTTAAATTCAGGAGGTTTGTCAAGAAGGAAGTGGACACTTGAAGGTCGTGCGTTCATGAAAAGGGCAGAAGAAAGTAAAGGAGGAAAAACCTCCAGACTGTCCACTGGTTACAAACAAAAGACGATTCAACAAATGTTTGTGAATCGATCGAGCGCTTCTTGAACGACAGACATAAACATATAAATCAAGTATGAAATCTTGACAAGATGTGGGCGAACATAAGTGAGAAAACATTCTTGTTCTCACATCAGATGTTCTTCACACGTCACCTGATCTTCTGCTGCCTCCACGTTCTTCAGCCAAACAAGGGAAGTCAAAAGAGTTTTCACAAGTTTTTTGGGTTTTTTTTGTTTTGTTCTCTCACTTCCTGTTTTCTTCAGTCGACTGATGTGACATCACTGGACCTCACGAGTGATCGAGAACCTTCTTCAACCGCCTGAGACGTGATGTTCAGGTCTGAGTCTCATCAGAGTCTCATCAGAGTCTCATCAGAGTCTCATCAGAGTCTCATCAGAGTCTCATCAGAGTCTCATCAGAGTCTCATCAGAGTCTCATCAGGTCCGAGTCTCATCAGGTCTGAGTCTCATCAGAGTCTCATCAGAGTCTCATCAGGTCTGAGTCTCATCAGGTCTGAGTCTCATCAGAGTCTCATCAGAGTCTCATCAGAGTCTCATCAGAGTCTCATCAGAGTCTCATCAGGTCTGAGTCTCATCAGGTCTGAGTCTCATCAGAGTCTCATCAGAGTCTCATCAGAGTCTCATCAGAGTCTCATCAGAGTCTCATCAGAGTCTCATCAGAGTCTCATCAGAGTCTCATCAGAGTCTCATCAGGTCCGAGTCTCATCAGGTCTGAGTCTCATCAGAGTCTCATCAGAGTCTCATCAGGTCTGAGTCTCATCAGGTCTGAGTCTCATCAGAGTCTCATCAGAGTCTCATCAGAGTCTCATCAGAGTCTCATCAGAGTCTCATCAGAGTCTCATCAGAGTCTCATCAGAGTCTCATCAGGTCTGAGTCTCATCAGAGTCTCATCAGAGTCTCATCAGAGTCTCATCAGAGTCTCATCAGAGTCTCATCAGAGTCTCATCAGGTCCGAGTCTCATCAGGTCTGAGTCTCATCAGAGTCTCATCAGAGTCTCATCAGGTCTGAGTCTCATCAGGTCTGAGTCTCATCAGAGTCTCATCGGAGTCTCATCAGAGTCTCATCAGAGTCTCATCAGAGTCTCATCAGAGTCTCATCAGAGTCTCATCAGAGTCTCATCAGAGTCTCATCAGAGTCTCATCAGGTCTGAGTCTCATCAGAGTCTCATCAGAGTCTCATCAGGTCCGAGTCTCATCAGAGTCTCATCAGGTCTGAGTCTCATCAGGTCTGAGTCTCATCAGAGTCTCATCAGAGTCTCATCAGAGTCTCATCAGAGTCTCATCAGAGTCTCATCAGAGTCTCATCAGGTCTGAGTCTCATCAGAGTCTCATCAGAGTCTCATCAGGTCCGAGTCTCATCAGAGTCTCATCAGGTCTGAGTCTCATCAGGTCTGAGTCTCATCAGGTCTGATCTCATCAGAGTCTCATCAGAGTCTCATCAGAGTCTCATCAGGTCCGAGTCTCGTCCTCGATCCAGACCTGAATCTCGCAGCTCGTTGTTGCTTCTTATTCGAACGTCTCCAGAACAATCTTCATCCAACGCTGCTGCTCACATCACAGAAACCATGAGTGATGAAGTTGAATCTTCATTAATTGATTCAATTAGAGAAGACGAGGAAACATCTGGAGGTTTTGAAGGTCGTTTCTCTTTCACATGATCTTAACATCTTTTGAGATGATTTTGAAATCAACAGAAATGAGCTTTTGAATGAAAGAATCTCCAGAAAAACACTTTATTTCACCTTATGTTGCGACTGATGATGATGACATTGACAGCAGGGGGCGCTCTCTCCCTCAAAGTGTTTATTCCATGAATCATCTCTAGTGACGGGATTTTCAAATTATTATTCATTTTATTTATGTCCATGTTTTGGGGCAATTAATGGAAAGTTCTGCAGCGAGTCAGACATCAAAGGACGGAACAAAGGAGCCAAAAATAAATGTGAATAATTTAAAAGTGTTTTGTGAATATAAAGTTCAGTCACTGGAACTAAACAAATGAAGAGAAAGATCAGGAAACACAGACGACGCAAGAATCAAACTAATCGCTGATGATAAACCACCAAACAAAACATCTGTATTAAAGTAACAAAACATCAGTATGAAAGTAAGAAAACATCTGTATTAAAGTAAGAAAACATCTGTATTAAAGTAAGAAAACATCAGTATTAAAGTAAGAAAACATCAGTATTAAAGTAACAAAACATATGTATTAAAGTAAGAAAACATTTGTATTAAAGTACCTTAACATCTGTATTAAAGTAAGAAAACATCAGTATTAAAGTAAGAAAACATATGTATTAAAGTAAGAAAACATATGTATTAAAGTAAGAAAACATTTGTATTAAAGTACCTTAACATCTGTATTAAAGTAAGAAAACATCTGTATTAAAGTAAGAAAACATCAGTATGAAAGTAACAAAACATATGTATTAAAGTAAGAAAACATTTGTATTAAAGTACCTTAACATCTGTATTAAAGTAAGAAAACATCTGTATTAAAGTACCTTAACATCTGTATTAAAGTAAGAAAACATCAGTATTAAAGTAAGAAAACATCTGTATTAAAGTAAGAAAACATCTGTATTAAAGTAACAAAACATCAGTATGAAAGTAACAAAACATCAGTATTAAAGTAACAATACATCAGTATGAAAGTAACAAAACATCAATATTAAAGTAACAATACATCAGTATGAAAGTAACAAAACATCTGTATTAAAGTAACAAAACATCTGAATTAAAGTAAGAAAACATCTGTATTAAAGTACCTTAACATTTGTATTAAAGTAACGAAAAATCTGTATTAAAGTACCTTAACATCTGTATTAAAGTAACAAAACATCTGTATTAAAGTACCTTAACATCTGTATTAAAGTAAGAAAACATCTGTAATAAAGTAACAAAACATCTGTATTAAAGTAACAATACATGAGTATGAAAGTAACAAAACATCTGTATTAAAGTACCTTAACATCTGTATTAAAGTAAGAAAACATCAGTATTAAAGTAAGAAAACATCAGTATTAAAGTAAGAAAACATCAGTATGAAAGTAACAAAATATCTGTATTAAAGTACCTTAACATCTGTATTAAAGTAACAATACATCAGTATGAAAGTAACAAAACATCTGTATTAAAGTACCTTAACATCTGTATTAAAGTAAGAAAACATCAGTATTAAAGTACCTTAACATCAGTATTAAAGTAAGAAAACATCAGTATTAAAGTAACAAAACATCAGTATGAAAGTAACAAAACATCTGTATTAAAGTACCTTAACATCTGTATTAAAGTAAGAAAACATCAGTATTAAAGTACCTTAACATCAGTATTCAAGTAACAAAACATCAGTATTAAAGTAACAAAACATCAGTATGAAAGTAACAAAACATCTGTATTAAAGTACTTTAACATCTGTATTAAAGTAACAATACATCAGTATGAAAGTAACAAAACATCTGTATTAAAGTAACAAAATATCTGTATTAAAGTAACGAAACATCTGTATTAAAGTAGCAAAACATCTGTATTAAAGTAACAAAACATCAGTATGAAAGTAACAAAACATCAGTATTAAAGTAACAAAACATCTGTATTAAAGTAAGAAAACATCTGTATTAAAGTAAGAAAACATCTGTATTAAAGTAACAAAACATCAGTATTAAAGTACCTTAACATCTGTATTAAAGTACCTTAACATCTGTATTAAAGTAACGAAACATCTGTATGAAAGTAAGAAAACATCAGTATTAAAGTAAGAAAACATCAGTATTAAAGTAAGAAAACATCTGTATTAAAGTAAGAAAACATCTGTATTAAAGTACCATAACATCAGTATTAAAGTAAGGAAACATCTGTATTAAAGTACCTTAACATCTGTATTAAAGTAAGGAAACATCTGTATTAAAGTAAGGAAACATCTGTATTAAAGTAAGGAAACATCTGTATTAAAGTAACGAAACATCTGTATTATAGTACCTTAACATCTGTATTAAAGTAACAAACATCTGTATTAAAGTACCTTAACATCTGTATTAAAGTAAGGAAACATCTGTATTAAAGTACCTTAACATCTGTATTAAAGTAACAATACATCAGTATGAAGTAACAAAACATCTGTATTAAAGTAACAAAATATCTGTATTAAAGTAGCAAAACATCTGTATTAAAGTAACAAAACATCAGTATGAAAGTAACAAAACATCAGTATTAAAGTAACAAAACATCTGTATTAAAGTAACAAAACATCTGTATTAAAGTACCTTAACATCTGTATTAAAGTAAGAAAACATCTGTATTAAAGTAAGAAAACATCTGTATTAAAGTACCTTAACATCTGTATTAAAGTAAGGAAACATCTGTATTAAAGTAACGAAACATCTGTATTATAGTACCTTAACATCTGTATTAAAGTAACAAACATCTGTATTAAAGTACCTTAACATCTGTATTAAAGTAAGGAAACATCTGTATTAAAGTACCTTAACATCTGTATTAAAGTAAGGAAACATCTGTATTAAAGTAACGAAACATCTGTATTATAGTACCTTAACATCTGTATTAAAGTAACAAACATCTGTATTAAAGTACCTTAACATCTGTATTAAAGTAAAGAAACATCTGTATTAAAGTACCTTAACATCTGTATTATAGTGCATTAACATCTGTATTAAAGTAACAAAACATCAGTATTAAAGTAACAAAACATCAGTATTAAAGTAACAAAACATCAGTATTAAAGTAACAATTGATCGTTAAATGACTTTCTCTCCCAGTTAACGATCAGACGATCAATTCTTCATACGACACAAACATGTTGTAAAGTCACAAAAAGCAAAGAAACATCTGGAGGAACCTTCAGTAGATCATGTTGTTTTCATGAAAGATAACATTCTAGTGTTTTCAGGACAAAACAAGGTTTTTGTTTTTGCATCGACTCGAGATCAACTTTCAACTTCATGACGTCGATGTTCTCAACGACAAACCAGCAGAAGGTCTGGACTGAGAAGAAACCATCAGGAAGAACTAGAGGAGACCAGTGACAGGAGAAACATCTTCTCCGCAGCTTCACACCAGTGAAGAAAACCTGCAGACGATGGAACTGTTTCTTCTTCCTGCTCCTCGGGTTCATGACTTTGATGGATTTACTTCCATTGAGAACATCTTTTACATTCAGGTTCTTCTGGACAATCTTTAGAGTAAAGACCATGTTGAAGATTCTAAATGTTTTCAACTTCATTGAACAAATATCATGAAGTTAGAAGATAATTAATGAATCTTCAAATCTCTGTCTTTGTTAGATTTTGTTGCATTTTAATAGTTTTCTGACCATGAATGTTTATTCTTGTTGCTATTGTTAGTAAGTAAGTAATATTTATAGAGTACTTTTCCAGACCAGGAAGCACTTAATCTATCAAAACAATACTCAATAAAATATATACTTTAAAGATCAAGATTGTGTATTTTTAACTTGTGTTTGATGTTTTATGATTAAAATTGAGGAAATAATGTTAGATTCACTTTATTTACGACCGGATGATGTTTTTGATTTATATCTGATTTCATCGTTTTATGTTGTAGGAAAGTTTTTGAGGAATATTTCTCACTCACTCTGGTTCTTACTTTACAAGCCTCTTGATATAGAGTTGAATGTTCTTCAAGATGAATGTTCTTCAAGATGAATGACCTTCAAGACGAATGTTCTTCAAGATCAATGTTCTTCAAGATCAATGTTCTTCAAGATCAATGTTCTTCAAGGTGAATGTTCTTCAAGATGAATGTTCTTCAAGATGAATGTTCTTCAAGATGAATGTTCTTCAAGATGAATGTTCTTCAAGATGAATGTTCTTCAAGTTGAATGTTCTTCAAGATGAATGTTCTTCAAGATGAATGTTCTTCAAGATGAATGTTCTTCAAGATGAATGTTCTTCAAGATGAATGTTCTTCAAGATGAATGTTCTTCAAGGTGAATGTTCTTCAAGATGAATGTTCTTCAAGATGAATGACCTTCAAGACGAATGTTCTTCAAGATCAATGTTCTTCAAGATCAATGTTCTTCAAGATCAATGTTCTTCAAGGTGAATGTTCTTCAAGATGAATGTTCTTCAAGGTGAATGTTCTTCAAGATGAATGTTCTTCAAGTTGAATGTTCTTCAAGATGAATGTTCTTCAAGTTGAATGTTCTTCAAGATGAATGACCTTCAAGACGAATGTTCTTCAAGATCAATGTTCTTCAAGATCAATGTTCTTCAAGGTGAATGTTCTTCAAGTTGAATGTTCTTCAAGATGAATGACCTTCAAGACGAATGTTCTTCAAGATCAATGTTCTTCAAGATCAATGTTCTTCAAGTTGAATGTTCTTCAAGGTGAATGTTCTTCAAGATGAATGTTCTTCAAGATGAATGACCTTCAAGACGAATGTTCTTCAAGATCAATGTTCTTCAAGATCAATGTTCTTCAAGATCAATGTTCTTCAAGGTGAATGTTCTTCAAGATGAATGTTCTTCAAGGTGAATGTTCTTCAAGATGAATGTTCTTCAAGTTGAATGTTCTTCAAGATGAATGTTCTTCAAGTTGAATGTTCTTCAAGATGAATGACCTTCAAGACGAATGTTCTTCAAGATCAATGTTCTTCAAGATCAATGTTCTTCAAGGTGAATGTTCTTCAAGTTGAATGTTCTTCAAGATGAATGACCTTCAAGACGAATGTTCTTCAAGATCAATGTTCTTCAAGATCAATGTTCTTCAAGGTGAATGTTCTTCAAGTTGAATGTTCTTCAAGATGAATGACCTTCAAGACGAATGTTCTTCAAGATCAATGTTCTTCAAGATCAATGTTCTTCAAGTTGAATGTTCTTCAAGATCAATGTTCTTCAAGACAAATGTTCTTCAAGATCAATGTTCTCAAGGTCAATGTTCTTCAAGATCAATGTTCTTCATGATGAATGTTCTTCAAGATCAATGTTCTTCAAGATCAATGTTCTTCAAGATCAATGTTCTCAAGATCAATGTTCTTCAAGATCAATGTTCTTCAAGACAAATGTCTCAACATCTCAACATCTCAACATCTCAACATCTCAACATCCCAACATCTCAACATCTCGACATCTCAACATCTCATCATCTCAACATCTCAACATCTCAACATCTCAACATCTCATCATCTCAACATCTCATCATCTCAACATCCCAACATCTCAACATCTCATCATCTCAACATCTCAACATCTCAACATCTCAACATCTCAACATCTCAAAATCTCATCATCTCAACATCTCAACATCTCAACATCTCATCATCTCAACATCTCAACATCTCAACATCTCAACATCTCATCATCTCAACATCTCAACATCTCAACATCTCAACATCTCATCATCTCAACATCTCAACATCTCAACATCTCAACATCTCAACATCTCAACATCTCATCATCTCAACATCTCAACATCTCAACATCTCAACATCTCAACATCTCATCATCTCAACATCTCAACATCTCATCATCTCAACATCTCATCATCTCAACATCTCATCATCTCAACATCTCAACATCTCAACATCTCAACATCTCAACATCTCATCATCTCAACATCTCATCATCTCAACATCTCAACATCTCAACATCTCATCATCTCAACATCTCAACATCTCAACATCTCAACATCTCAACATCTCATCATCTCAACATCTCATCATCTCAACATCTCATCATCTCAACATCTCAACATCTCAACATCTCAACATCTCAACATCTTATCATCTCAACATCTCAACATCTCAACATCTCAACATCTCATCATCTCAACATCTCAACATCTCAACATCTCATCATCTCAACATCTCAACATCTCAACATCTCAACATCTCAACATCTCATCATCTCAACATCTCAACATCTCAACATCTCAACATCTCAACATCTCATCATCTCAACATCTCAACATCTCAACATCTCAACATCTCAACATCTCAACATCTTATCATCTCAACATCTCAACATCTCAACATCTCAACATCTCATCATCTCAACATCTCAACATCTCAACATCTCATCATCTCAACATCTCATCATCTCAACATCTCATCATCTCAACATCTCATCATCTCAACATCTCAACATCTCAACATCTCAACATCTCAACATCTCATCATCTCAACATCTCAACATCTCAACATCTCAACATCTCAACATCTCATCATCTCAACATCTCAACATCTCAACATCTCAACATCTCATCATCTCAACATCTCATCATCTCAACATCTCATCATCTCAACATCTCAACATCTCAACATCTCAACATCTCAACATCTCAACATCTCATCATCTCAACATCTCAACATCTCAACATCTCAACATCTCATCATCTCAACATCTCATCATCTCAACATCTCATCATCTCAACATCTCAACATCTCAACATCTCAACATCTCATCATCTCAACATCTCAACATCTCATCATCTCAACATCTCAACATCTCAACATCTCAACATCTCAACATCTCAACATCTCATCATCTCAACATCTCAACATCTCAACATCTCATCATCTCAACATCTCATCATCTCAACATCTCAACATCTCAGCATCTCATCATCTCAACATCTCAACATCTCAACATCTCATCATCTCAACATCTCATCATCTCAACATCTCAACATCTCAACATCTCATCATCTCAACATCTCAACATCTCAACATCTCATCATCTCAACATCTCAACATCTCAACATCTCAACATCTCAACATCTCAACATCTCAACATCTCATCATCTCAACATCTCATCATCTCAACATCTCATCATCTCAACATCTCAACATCTCAACATCTCAACATCTCAACATCTCATCATCTCAACATCTCAACATCTCAACATCTCAACATCTCATCATCTCAACATCTCAACATCTCAACATCTCATCATCTCAACATCTCATCATCTCAACATCTCATCATCTCAACATCTCATCATCTCAACATCTCAACATCTCAACATCTCAACATCTCAACATCTCATCATCTCAACATCTCAACATCTCAACATCTCAACATCTCAACATCTCATCATCTCAACATCTCAACATCTCAACATCTCAACATCTCATCATCTCAACATCTCATCATCTCAACATCTCATCATCTCAACATCTCAACATCTCAACATCTCAACATCTCATCATCTCAACATCTCAACATCTCAACATCTCATCATCTCAACATCTCATCATCTCAACATCTCAACATCTCAACATCTCATCATCTCAACATCTCAACATCTCATCATCTCAACATCTCAACATCTCATCATCTCAACATCTCAACATCTCAACATCTCAACATCTCAACATCTCAACATCTCAACATCTCAACATCTCATCATCTCAACATCTCAACATCTCATCATCTCAACATCTCAACATCTCATCATCTCGAAATCTCAACATCTCAACATCTCAACATCTCAACATCTCAACATCTCATCATCTCAACATCTCATCATCTCAACATCTCAACATCTAAACATCTCAACATCTCAACCTCTCAACATGTCGACCGATCTTCTCCTCCATGATCAGTTGATCCAATCATTCCTCCTGAAAGTCATCGTGATCATCAGAAGTTTGTCTTCACGACTGACTGAGACTTGTTGTCTTCTCGGATCCTTTGAAGCTTCTGCAAACTCCCGGAGTGAGAAACTGGTTTTGACACCGAGTCTTGAAGAGCATTTATCTTCTGACTTGAAGAAGAGCTTCAGCGACGCTTGTGCAGAACTGAACACAAGAACTGAACACAAGAACTGAACACAAAGTTATAAAGTTTGACTTCTGATGGAAGTTCATGAAAACACTGTTATTTCTAAGAGTTTCTAGATTGAAGGAACATATTGAGCTGCAGAGCAAATGAAACCAAGTGTTTGATTCGAAGCACAAAGAACTAATTGTAATTATAATTAGTGAAGGAAGGTTTGAATTCAATCAACTTGTTTTGTCGAAGTACGACTGAAGGAAGATTTATTCTGATCATGTTTCGTCAGAAAACAAAACATAAACACTTTGATCTCAAAAATAAACTCAATATTAAATAAAATAAAAAACACGTGACAAGAAGAATAAAGAACTAAACTTAAGCAGAAATTTCAATCGTCTTAAAATCTTCAACCCGAGAAACACGATTTCTGAACGTCTTCATTAAACTCCTCTGTCCTCCTCACTCTTCTGTCCTCCTCACTCTTCTGTCCTCCTCACTCTTCTGTCCTCCTCACTCTTCTGTCCTCCTCACTCTTCTGTCCTCCTCACTCTTCTGTCCTCCTCACTCTTCTGTCCTCCTCACTCCTCTGTCCTCCTCACTCCTCTGTCCTCCTCACTCTTCTGTCCTCCTCACTCTTCTGTCCTCCTCACTCTTCTGTCCTCCTCACTCTTCTGTCCTCCTCACTCTTCTGTCCTCCTCACTCTTCTGTCCTCCTCACTCCTCTGTCCTCCTCACTCTTCTGTCCTCCTCACTCCTCTGTCCTCCTCACTCTTCTGTCCTCCTCACTCCTCTGTCCTCCTCACTCTTCTGTCCTCCTCACTCTTCTGTCCTCCTCACTCTTCTGTCCTCCTCACTCTTCTGTCCTCCTCACTCTTCTGTCCTCCTCACTCCTCTGTCCTCCTCACTCCTCTGTCCTCCTCACTCCTCTGTCCTCCTCACTCTTCTGTCCTCCTCACTCTTCTGTCCTCCTCACTCCTCTGTCCTCCTCACTCCTCTGTCCTCCTCACTCCTCTGTCCTCCTCACTCCTCTGTCCTCCTCACTCTTCTGTCCTCCTCACTCCTCTGTCCTCCTCACTCCTCTGTCCTCCTCACTCTTCTGTCCTCCTCACTCTTCTGTCCTCCTCACTCTTCTGTCCTCCTCACTCTTCTGTCCTCCTCACTCCTCTGTCCTCCTCACTCTTCTGTCCTCCTCACTCTTCTGTCCTCCTCACTCCTCTGTCCTCCTCACTCTTCTGTCCTCCTCACTCCTCTGTCCTCCTCACTCCTCTGTCCTCCTCACTCCTCTGTCCTCCTCACTCTTCTGTCCTCCTCACTCTTCTGTCCTCCTCACTCTTCTGTCCTCCTCACTCTTCTGTCCTCCTCACTCTTCTGTCCTCCTCACTCCTCTGTCCTCCTCACTCTTCTGTCCTCCTCACTCTTCTGTCCTCCTCACTCCTCTGTCCTCCTCACTCCTCTGTCCTCCTCACTCCTCTGTCCTCCTCACTCCTCTGTCCTCCTCACTCTTCTGTCCTCCTCACTCCTCTGTCCTCCTCACTCCTCTGTCCTCCTCACTCCTCTGTCCTCCTCACTCTTCTGTCCTCCTCACTCTTCTGTCCTCCTCACTCCTCTGTCCTCCTCACTCCTCTGTCCTCCTCACTCCTCTGTCCTCCTCACTCCTCTGTCCTCCTCACTCTTCTGTCCTCCTCACTCCTCTGTCCTCCTCACTCCTCTGTCCTCCTCACTCTTCTGTCCTCCTCACTCTTCTGTCCTCCTCACTCTTCTGTCCTCCTCACTCTTCTGTCCTCCTCACTCCTCTGTCCTCCTCACTCTTCTGTCCTCCTCACTCTTCTGTCCTCCTCACTCCTCTGTCCTCCTCACTCTTCTGTCCTCCTCACTCCTCTGTCCTCCTCACTCCTCTGTCCTCCTCACTCCTCTGTCCTCCTCACTCTTCTGTCCTCCTCACTCCTCTGTCCTCCTCACTCCTCTGTCCTCCTCACTCCTCTGTCCTCCTCACTCCTCTGTCCTCCTCACTCTTCTGTCCTCCTCACTCCTCTGTCCTCCTCACTCCTCTGTCCTCCTCACTCTTCTGTCCTCCTCACTCTTCTGTCCTCCTCACTCTTCTGTCCTCCTCACTCTTCTGTCCTCCTCACTCCTCTGTCCTCCTCACTCTTCTGTCCTCCTCACTCTTCTGTCCTCCTCACTCCTCTGTCCTCCTCACTCTTCTGTCCTCCTCACTCCTCTGTCCTCCTCACTCCTCTGTCCTCCTCACTCCTCTGTCCTCCTCACTCTTCTGTCCTCCTCACTCTTCTGTCCTCCTCACTCTTCTGTCCTCCTCACTCTTCTGTCCTCCTCACTCTTCTGTCCTCCTCACTCTTCTGTCCTCCTCACTCCTCTGTCCTCCTCACTCTTCTGTCCTCCTCACTCTTCTGTCCTCCTCACTCCTCTGTCCTCCTCACTCCTCTGTCCTCCTCACTCCTCTGTCCTCCTCACTCCTCTGTCCTCCTCACTCTTCTGTCCTCCTCACTCCTCTGTCCTCCTCACTCCTCTGTCCTCCTCACTCCTCTGTCCTCCTCACTCTTCTGTCCTCCTCACTCTTCTGTCCTCCTCACTCTTCTGTCCTCCTCACTCCTCTGTCCTCCTCACTCCTCTGTCCTCCTCACTCTTCTGTCCTCCTCACTCCTCTGTCCTCCTCACTCCTCTGTCCTCCTCACTCCTCTGTCCTCCTCACTCTTCTGTCCTCCTCACTCTTCTGTCCTCCTCACTCCTCTGTCCTCCTCACTCTTCTGTCCTC
Source organism: Callionymus lyra (assembly GCF_982586985.1). Classification (NCBI taxonomy): domain Eukaryota; kingdom Metazoa; phylum Chordata; class Actinopteri; order Syngnathiformes; family Callionymidae; genus Callionymus; species Callionymus lyra. The sequence goes on from NC_141829.1 coordinate 537,564, forward strand.
CTCACTCCTCTGTCCTCCTCACTCCTCTGTCCTCCTCACTCTTCTGTCCTCCTCACTCCTCTGTCCTCCTCACTCTTCTGTCCTCCTCACTCTTCTGTCCTCCTCACTCCTCTGTCCTCCTCACTCCTCTGTCCTCCTCACTCTTCTGTCCTCCTCACTCTTCTGTCCTCCTCACTCCTCTGTCCTCCTCACTCTTCTGTCCTCCTCACTCCTCTGTCCTCCTCACTCTTCTGTCCTCCTCACTCCTCTGTCCTCCTCACTCTTCTGTCCTCCTCACTCCTCTGTCCTCCTCACTCTTCTGTCCTCCTCACTCTTCTGTCCTCCTCACTCTTCTGTCCTCCTCACTCTTCTGTCCTCCTCACTCTTCTGTCCTCCTCACTCTTCTGTCGTCCTCACTCCTCTGTCCTCCTCACTCTTCTGTCCTCCTCACTCCTCTGTCCTCCTCACTCTTCTGTCCTCCTCACTCCTCTGTCCTCCTCACTCTTCTGTCCTCCTCACTCTTCTGTCCTCCTCACTCCTCTGTCCTCCTCACTCTTCTGTCCTCCTCACTCCTCTGTCCTCCTCACTCTTCTGTCCTCCTCACTCCTCTGTCCTCCTCACTCTTCTGTCCTCCTCACTCTTCTGTAATCCTCACTCTTCTGTCCTCCTCACTCTTCTGTCCTACTCACTCCTCTGTCCTCCTCACTCTTCTGTCCTCCTCACTCTTCTGTCCTCCTCACTCTTCTGTCCTCCTCACTCCTCTGTCCTCCTCACTCCTCTGTCCTCCTCACTCCTCTGTCCTCCTCACTCCTCTGTCCTCCTCACTCTTCTGTCCTCCTCACTCTTCTGTCCTCCTCACTCTTCTGTCCTCCTCACTCTTCTGTCCTCCTCACTCTTCTGTCCTCCTCACTCTTCTGTCCTCCTCACTCCTCTGTCCTCCTCACTCTTCTGTCCTCCTCACTCTTCTGTCCTCCTCACTCCTCTGTCCTCCTCACTCTTCTGTCCTCCTCACTCCTCTGTCCTCCTCACTCCTCTGTCCTCCTCACTCCTCTGTCCTCCTCACTCTTCTGTCCTCCTCACTCTTCTGTCCTCCTCACTCTTCTGTCCTCCTCACTCTTCTGTCCTCCTCACTCTTCTGTCCTCCTCACTCTTCTGTCCTCCTCACTCCTCTGTCCTCCTCACTCTTCTGTCCTCCTCACTCTTCTGTCCTCCTCACTCCTCTGTCCTCCTCACTCCTCTGTCCTCCTCACTCCTCTGTCCTCCTCACTCCTCTGTCCTCCTCACTCTTCTGTCCTCCTCACTCCTCTGTCCTCCTCACTCCTCTGTCCTCCTCACTCTTCTGTCCTCCTCACTCTTCTGTCCTCCTCACTCTTCTGTCCTCCTCACTCCTCTGTCCTCCTCACTCCTCTGTCCTCCTCACTCCTCTGTCCTCCTCACTCTTCTGTCCTCCTCACTCCTCTGTCCTCCTCACTCCTCTGTCCTCCTCACTCCTCTGTCCTCCTCACTCTTCTGTCCTCCTCACTCTTCTGTCCTCCTCACTCCTCTGTCCTCCTCACTCTTCTGTCCTCCTCACTCCTCTGTCCTCCTCACTCCTCTGTCCTCCTCACTCTTCTGTCCTCCTCACTCCTCTGTCCTCCTCACTCTTCTGTCCTCCTCACTCTTCTGTCCTCCTCACTCCTCTGTCCTCCTCACTCCTCTGTCCTCCTCACTCTTCTGTCCTCCTCACTCTTCTGTCCTCCTCACTCCTCTGTCCTCCTCACTCTTCTGTCCTCCTCACTCCTCTGTCCTCCTCACTCTTCTGTCCTCCTCACTCCTCTGTCCTCCTCACTCTTCTGTCCTCCTCACTCCTCTGTCCTCCTCACTCTTCTGTCCTCCTCACTCTTCTGTCCTCCTCACTCTTCTGTCCTCCTCACTCTTCTGTCCTCCTCACTCTTCTGTCGTCCTCACTCCTCTGTCCTCCTCACTCTTCTGTCCTCCTCACTCCTCTGTCCTCCTCACTCTTCTGTCCTCCTCACTCCTCTGTCCTCCTCACTCTTCTGTCCTCCTCACTCTTCTGTCCTCCTCACTCCTCTGTCCTCCTCACTCTTCTGTCCTCCTCACTCCTCTGTCCTCCTCACTCTTCTGTCCTCCTCACTCCTCTGTCCTCCTCACTCTTCTGTCCTCCTCACTCTTCTGTAATCCTCACTCTTCTGTCCTCCTCACTCTTCTGTCCTACTCACTCCTCTGTCCTCCTCACTCTTCTGTCCTCCTCACTCTTCTGTCCTCCTCACTCTTCTGTCCTCCTCACTCCTCTGTCCTCCTCACTCCTCTGTCCTCCTCACTCCTCTGTCCTCCTCACTCCTCTGTCCTCCTCACTCTTCTGTCCTCCTCACTCTTCTGTCCTCCTCACTCTTCTGTCCTCCTCACTCTTCTGTCCTCCTCACTCTTCTGTCCTCCTCACTCTTCTGTCCTCCTCACTCCTCTGTCCTCCTCACTCTTCTGTCCTCCTCACTCTTCTGTCCTCCTCACTCCTCTGTCCTCCTCACTCTTCTGTCCTCCTCACTCTTCTGTCCTCCTCACTCTTCTGTCCTCCTCACTCCTCTGTCCTCCTCACTCTTCTGTCCTCCTCACTCCTCTGTCCTCCTCACTCTTCTGTCCTCCTCACTCTTCTGTCCTCCTCACTCTTCTGTCCTCCTCACTCCTCTGTCCTCCTCACTCTTCTGTATTCCTCACTCTTCTGTCCTCCTCACTCTTCTGTCCTCCTCACTCTTCTGTCCTCCTCACTCCTCTGTCCTCCTCACTCTTCTGTCCTCCTCACTCCTCTGTCCTCCTCACTCTTCTGTCCTCCTCACTCCTCTGTCCTCCTCACTCTTCTGTCCTCCTCACTCTTCTGTCCTCCTCACTCTTCTGTCCTCCTCACTCTTCTGTCCTCCTCACTCTTCTGTCCTCCTCACTCTTCTGTCCTCCTCACTCCTCTGTCCTCCTCACTCTTCTGTCCTCCTCACTCTTCTGTCCTCCTCACTCTTCTGTCCTCCTCACTCCTCTGTCCTCCTCACTCTTCTGTCCTCCTCACTCTTCTGTCCTCCTCACTCTTCTGTCCTCCTCACTCTTCTGTCCTCCTCACTCTTCTGTCCTCCTCACTCTTCTGTCCTCCTCACTCTTCTGTCCTCCTCACTCTTCTGTCCTCCTCACTCTTCTGTCCTCCTCACTCTTCTGTCCTCCTCACTCTTCTGTCCTCCTCACTCCTCTGTCCTCCTCACTCTTCTGTCCTCCTCACTCTTCTGTCCTCCTCACTCCTCTGTCCTCCTCACTCTTCTGTCCTTCAGTCGACACCAGACCTGACTTGAATAAAACGTCAAACATCTCTAACGAGGTGAAGATCACGTCTTCAGTCTGGATTAGAAATGAAATGAGATTTGATTCTTGTTTGAAGCTTCAAGTTCAATTGATGAAACGAGATGTTTTCTCCTTGTGCAAAACTAACTGTGTTTCTGTTTATAAGAAGAAACAGTGACGGTCAAAATCTGTGCCTTCTGGCTCAGCTCTTCACCACAACATCTTCAGGAGACGGCTCATGTCAGATCCAGAAGAACCTTCAGGTCCAGGATTGACTCAATCTTCTGACTGAAGTCTTGAGATGAAACCTGATCCAAGAGATTCTCTCAGTCTCCACATGTCTGGAGATCGTTGAAGACCAACCTGAGATGTTCCACCAGAAACTAAAAGACCTTATGAACAAAGAGAAGATTCTTCATGTTCTTCTTGAACTGACTCCATGTTTAATGTTGAAACATCTGCAGGAGAATTTTTTACTCTTTAATATTTGAATGTGTGGTTTGAAGTTTACTGAGTAGAAACGTCCGCAGAGATTCAGTGGATCTTGAAGTATTTCTTGATCTTCTACCCTTGAGTCAATCATTGTATTAAGTTCATTTGATTGACTGATGATGAAACACGTCTAAACATGTGCTTCAGAAAATCATTGATCGTTATTTAAAAGAGTGAATTTTCGATCACTTTAAAGTGTCTCTTCTTTGTCTTCTTCCTCCTGCCGTGGTCTCCTCCAGTGGAACCGACAGAGAAGCTCTTGTTCTTTGAGTCTCTGATCTCAGGTGAAGGTCAAAGATGTAGTCTTTTAGCTCAGCTCTCTTTCACAAGCACACATCAGTGCATTAGTTCATAATAATATCAACTCAAAAGGTTGAGACAAGACTTTTCTGAAGAATAAAGTTGATTCAAGAGATAAATAAATAGAAGGTCTTGAGAGCAACTGTGAGGATCTTGTGGTTCGTTGTTTGAGGTTCTGGACTTGATTTGATTGTCATCAATAATCATTGATCACATTGTTCAGATCCATGATAACGAGGAAGATCCTCATATGTTCTTCAATCTGTACCTTTTTATCAGATGTATCTTTATTTGTGTCCTTCAGTTCCACTGCTGTTATGAGAACTTTCATCCGTTCATTTTCTGCTTCTTATTCCCATGGGTTCGCGGGGGAGTCTATCCCAGCTAATCAGGGTGAGAGGCAAGGGACACCCTGGACATCAGGCCAGTCTGTCTCAGGAAACACAAAGACACACAACCCTCACACACACACACACTCATACCTACAGACAAGTTCTCAATCAACCTCTGTATGTTCTTGGACTGTGGGAGGAAACCGGAGTGTCCGGAGTAAACCAACGCAACACAAGGAGAACAAACAACCACTTGTGTGTGTCCATGTGTGTGTCCACATGTGTGTCCATGTGTGTGTCCATGTGTGTGTGTCCATGTGTGTGTCTATGTGTGTGTCCACGTGTGTCCATGTGTGTCCACGTGTGTCCATGTGTGTGTGTCCATGTGTGTGTCCATGTGTGTGTCCATGTGTGTCCACATGTGTGTCCATGTGTGTGTCCATGTGTGTCCACATGTGTGTCCATGTGTGTGTCCATGTGTGTGTCCATGTGTGTGTGTCCATGTGTGTGTGTCCATGTGTGTGTCCATGTGTGTGTCCATGTGTGTCCACATGTGTGTCCATGTGTGTGTGTCCATGTGTGTGTCCACATGTGTGTCCATGTGTGTGTCCATGTGTGTCCACATGTGTGTCCATGTGTGTGTGTCCATGTGTGTGTCCATGTGTGTGTCCACATGTGTGTCCATGTGTGTGTCCATGTGTGTGTGTCCATGTATGTGTCTACGTGTGTGTCCACGTGTGCCCATGTGTGTCCACATATGTGTCCATGTGTGTGTGTCCATGTGTGTGTCCATGTGTGTGTCCATGTGTGTCCATATCTGTGTCCATGTGTGTGTGTCCATGTGTGTGTCCACATGTGTGTCCATGTGTGTGTCCATGTGTGTCCACATGTGTGTCCATGTGTGTGTATCCACGTGTGTGTCCACATGTGTGTCCATGTGTGTGTTCAGGTGTGTGTCTACGATGACACCATGTTTGTAACGTGGATATGAACCCATGACACGTACTTGTCTTCCATGAGAACTGATTCTCATCAGGGACCAGCAGGTCCAACTGGACTGGGACCAGAAACAGGAAGAAGAAGAAGATCCTGAAGGTTCCAGACTTCCATGTCCAGGCAAGGTCGTCAAAGTCATTCAAGGTCATCGTCACGTCTTCTTCTGCTACTCCTGGAGGAACAAACACAAATGATTACCAACTATATCCGTCCGTCCGTCCGTCCGTCCGTCCGTCCGTCCGTCCGTCCGTCCGTCCGTCCGTCCGTCCGTCCGTCCGTCCATCCATCCATCCATCCATCCATCCATCCATCCATCCATCCATCCATCCATCCATCCATCCATCCATCCATCCATCCATCCATCCATCCATCCATCCATCCATCCATCCATCCATCCATCCATCCATCCATCCATCCATCCATCCATCCATCCATCCATCCATCCATCCATCCATCCATCCATCCATCCATCCATCCATCCATCCATCCATCCATGCATCCATCCATCCATCCATCCATCCATCCATCCATCCATCCATCCATCCAAACATCACTTGTTCTTCATGAAGGATCTGAAGCTCAGAGTGAACGAAACTATTGTTAACAAACGAACAGAAACATGATTTCTACACATGAACGCAGTCGTGTTGGACGATAATGTGTAGAAATAACTCACAGCAGCTTCGTAATCACTTCATTCGTTCAAAGATTTGTTTGGAGGCGGAGCTTATGTGTTGATGAGAAACAAAGTATATGTGTTTCATACAGACAATGAGTGGTTCAGGATCAACATCCGTGGTTCAGGATCAACATCAGTGGTTCAGGATCAACATTAGTGGTTCAGGATCAACATCAGTGGTTCAGGATCAACATCAGTGGTTCAGGATCAACATCAGTGGTTCAGGATCAACATTAGTGGTTCAGGATCAACATCAGTGGTTCAGGATCAACATCAGTGGTTCAGGATCAACATCAGTGGTTCAGGATCAACATTAGTGGTTCAGGATCAACATCAGTGGTTCAGGATCAACATTAGTGGTTCAGGATCAACATCAGTGGTTCAGGATCAACATCAGTGGTTCAGGATCAACATCAGTGGTTCAGGATCAACATCAGTGGTTCAGGATCAACATTAGTGGTTCAGGATCAACATCAGTGGTTCAGGATCAACATTAGTGGTTCAGGATCAACATCAGTGGTTCAGGATCAACATCAGTGGTTCAGGATCAACATCCGTGGTTCAGGATCAACATTAGTGGTTCAGGATCAACATCAGTGGTTCAGGATCAACATTAGTGGTTCAGGATCAACATCAGTGGTTCAGGATCAACATCAGTGGTTCAGGATCAACATCAGTGGTTCAGGATCAACATCAGTGGTTCAGGATCAACATCAGTGGTTCAGGATCAACATCAGTGGTTTAGGATCAACATCAGTGGTTCAGGATCAACATCAGTGGTTCAGGATCAACATCAGTGGTTCAGGATCAACATCAGTGGTTCAGGATCAACATCAGTGGTTCAGGATCAACATCAGTGGTTCAGGATCAACATCAGTGGTTCAGGATCAACATCAGTGGTTCAGGATCAACATCAGTGGTTCAGGATCAACATCAGTGGTTCAGGATCAACATCAGTGGTTCAGGATCAACATCAGTGGTTCAGGATCAACATCAGTGGTTCAGGATCAACATCAGTGGTTCAGGATCAACATCAGTGGTTCAGGACCAACATCAGTGGTTCAGGATCAACATCAGTGGTTCAGGATCAACATCAGTGGTTCAGGATCAACATTAGTGGTTCAGGATCAACATTAGTGGTTCAGGATCAACATCAGTGGTTCAGGATCAACATCAGTGGTTCAGGATCAACATCAGTGGTTCAGGATCAACATCAGTGGTTCAGGATCAACATTAGTGGTTCAGGATCAACATCAGTGGTTCAGGATCAACATCAGTGGTTCAGGATCAACATCAGTGGTTCAGGATCAACATCAGCTGAAGAGACTTGATCCAAACTACAGGCGACAGATTCAAGATGACGAAACACGAAGGATTTTATACGTCATTGACTGTGAGAGATTTTAATAAACAACCCGTGGATGCTTTTATTCACGCCTGGGATCAGATCCTGCATTCACTGAGACACAAGGTTCTACCTCATGTGTGCTCTGCCCTCTATTAGAGGCCATTGCAAGCTTTCTTAGAACCGTGGCTCCTATAGTAACCTTCTTGGTTCCCTCCACGGTCAGAAGACGGTGAAGCTGCTGCAGACGCTTGTGTTTCTAGATCAGCTGGAAAAAAGGAATAAAAATAGTTTCGCATCTTGATTTTCATTCCACGCCATGAACGGATGAGCAAAGACAGAAGGAAGAGAATGAATGCTTTGAAAGAGGAAATTACAGGGTATTAGTAGATGTTCATCGCAGCTCATTTATCCTCATCACCGACTCCTGTGATTCTCGTCCCGAGAGCAGAAAGGATTAACTTCAAACTCTCAAAGCCTCTAATTGTGTTACATCGACAGGAAAACTGATGAATACAGAAGAGAATCGAACACCTGCTGTGAGCAGCGGCTGTGAGTCATGTTTGCACGGGTGCTCACTTATAGTAGGTATAGAACCATAACTATCGTTATACAGTTATAGAACCAGATCTATAGTTATCGTTACATAACTATAGTTATAGAACCATAACTATATAACGATAGTTATGGTTCTATAACTATCGTTATACAGTTATAGAACCAGAACTATAGTTATATAACTATAGTTATCGTTACATATCTATAGTTATGGTTCTATAACTATATAACGATAGTTATGGTTCTATAGCTATCGTTATATAGTTATAGAACCATAACGATAGTTATATAACTATAGTTATCGTTACATATCTATAGTTATGGTTCTATAACTATATAACGATAGTTATGGTTATATAACTATATAACGATAGTTATGGTTCTATAACTATATAACGATAGTTATGGTTATATAACTATATAACGATAGTTATGGTTATATAACTATCGTTATATAGTTATAGAAACATAACGATAGTTATATAACTATAGTTATCGTTACATATCTATAGTTATGGTTCTATAACTATATAACGATAGTTATGGTTCTATAACTATCGTTATATAGTTATAGAACCATAACTATAGTTATATAACTATAGTTATCGTTACATATCTATAGTTATGGTTCTATAACTATATAACGATAGTTATGGTTCTATAACTATATAACGATAGTTATGGTTATATAACTATATAACTATAGTGATGGTTCTTCTAGAGCTTCATCAACGTGTTCATTTGAAGAGGACGTCGATTTGTGCTGAATGTTGAGTAACTTTACCTTCATTTACATTTAGACTCGGGAAAATGCGAGAATATATTTCAACGACGCAATTTGTACGAGTCGAGATGAAACGATGAGGTTCACATGTTTGTTATTCTCACAGAAGGTTTTGGTTCAACAGCATTTCTGTGTGGAGTATTTTCTGCCTGTGTTTGTGTGGGTTTACTCCGGGTACTCTGGATTCAACCGTTTGAAAATCTAAATGGTCTGTTGTGTGGTGGTTGTGTGTTCGTGGTCAGGTTGTGTGTTCGTGGTCAGGTTGTGTGTTCGTGGTCAGGTTGTGTGTTCGTGGTCAGGTTGTGTGTTCGTGGTCAGGGTGTGTGTTCGTGGTCAGGGTGTGTGTTCGTGGTCAGGGTGTGTGTTCGTGGTCATTTTGTGCGTTCGTGGTCAGGGTGTGTGTTCGTGGTCAGGGTGTGTGATCGTGGTCAGGGTGTGTGTTCGTGGTCAGGGTGTTCGTGGTCAGGTTGTGTGTTCGTGGTCAGGGTGTGTTCGTGGTCAGGTTGTGTGTTCATGGTCAGGTTGTGTGTTCGTGGTCAGGTTGTGTGTTCGTGGTCAGGGTGTGTTCGTGGTCAGGTTGTGTGTTCGTGGTCAGGGTGTGTTCGTGGTCAGGGTGTGTGTTCGTGGTCAGGGTGTGTGTTCGTGGTCAGGGTGTGTGTTCGTGGTCAGGGTGTGTTCGTGGTCATGGTGTGCGTTCGTGGTCAGTTTGTGCGTTCGTGGTCAGTTTGTGCGTTCGTGGTCAGGTTGTGCGTTCGTGGTCAGGGTGTTGTTACTTATTGTTACTTATTGATACGTATTGTGACTTATTGTTACTTGTTGTTACTTGTTATTACTTATTGTTACTTATTGTTACTTATTGTTACTTATTGTTACTTATTGTTACTTGTTGTTACTTGTTATTACTTATTGTTACTTATTGTTACTTATTGTTACTTATTGTAACTTGTTGTTACTTGTTGTTACTTATTGTTACTTATTGTTACTTATTGTTACTTATTGTTACTTGTTATTACTTATTGTTACTTATTGTTACTTATTGTTACTTGTTGTTACTTGTTGTTACTTATTGTTACTTATTGTTACTTATTGTTACTTGTTATTACTTATTGTTACTTGTTATTACTTATTGTTACTTATTGTTACTTATTGTTACTTATTGTTACTTACTGTTACTTATTGTTACTTGTTATAACTTATTGTTACTTGTTGTTACTTGTTGTTACTTGTTGTTACTTGTTATTACTTATTGTTACTTATTGTTACTTATTGTTACTTGTTATAACTTATTGTTACTTGTTGTTACTTGTTATTACTTATTGTTACTTATTGTTACTTATTGTTACTTGTTATAACTTATTGTTACTTGTTGTTACTTGTTATAACTTATTGTTACTTATTGTTGCTTATTGTTATTTATTGTTACTTATTGTTACTTGTTGTTACTTATTGTTACTTATTGTTACTTATTGTTACTTATTGTTACTTATTGTTACTTATTGTTACTTGTTATTACTTATTGTTACTTATTGTTACTTGTTATTACTTATTGTTACTTATTGTTACTTACTGTTACTTATTGTTACTTGTTATAACTTATTGTTACTTGTTGTTACTTGTTGTTACTTGTTATTACTTATTGTTACTTATTGTTACTTATTGTTACTTGTTATAACTTATTGTTACTTGTTGTTACTTGTTATTACTTATTGTTACTTATTGTTACTTATTGTTACTTGTTATAACTTATTGTTACTTGTTGTTACTTGTTATTACTTATTGTTACTTATTGTTACTTATTGTTACTTGTTGTTACTTGTAATTACTTATTGTTACTTATTGTTACTTATTGTTACTTGTTGTTACTTATTGTTACTTGTTATTACTTATTGTTACTTATTGTTACTTATTGTTACTTATTGTTACTTATTGTTACTTATTGTTACTTATTGTTACTTGTTATTACTTATTGTTACTTGTTATTACTTATTGTTACTTATTGTTACTTATTGTTACTTATTGTTACTTATTGTTTCTTATTGTTACTTATTGTTACTTGTTATTACTTATTGTTACTTATTGTTACTTATTGTTACTGATTGTTACTTGTTGTTACTTGTAATTACTTGTAATTACTTATTGTTACTTATTGTTACTTATTGTTACTTATTGTTACTTGTTGTTACTTATTGTTACTTATTGTTACTTATTGTTACTTGTTATTACTTATTGTTACTTCTTGTTACTTGTTGTTACTTGTTATTACTTATTGTTACGTATTGTGACTTATTGTTACTTGTTGTTACTTGTTGTTACTTGTTATTACTTATTGTTACTTATTGTTACTTATTGTTACTTATTGTTACTTATTGTTACTTGTTGTTACTTATTGTTACTTGTTGTTACTTATTGTTACTTGTTGTTACTTGTTGTTACTTATTGTTACTTATTGTTACTTATTGTTACTTATTGTGACTTATTGTTGCTTATTGTTACTTATTGTTGCTTATTGTTACTTATTGTTACTTACTGTTACTTATTGTTACTTGTTATTACTTATTGTTACTTGTTGTTACTTATTGTTACTTGTTGTTACTTGTTATTACTTATTGTTACTTATTGTTACTTATTGTTACTTGTTATTACTTATTGTTACTTCTTGTTACTTGTTGTTACTTGTTATTACTTATTGTTACGTATTGTGACTTATTGTTACTTGTTGTTACTTGTTGTTACTTGTTATTACTTATTGTTACTTATTGTTACTTATTGTTACTTATTGTTACTTATTGTGACTTTTTGTTACTTATTGTTACTTTTGTTACTTATTGTTACTTATTGTTACTTATTGTTACTTATTGTTACTTATTGTGACTTATTGTTGCTTATTGTTACTTATTGTTGCTTATTGTTACTTATTGTTACTTACTGTTACTTATTGTTACTTATTGTTGCTTATTGTTACTTATTGTTGCTTATTGTTACTTATTGTGACTTACTGTTACTTATTGTTACTTGTTATTACTTATTGTTACTTGTTGTTACTTGTTATTACTTATTGTTACTTATTGTTACTTGTTGTTACTTATTGTTACTTATTGTTACTTATTGTTACTTACTGTTACTTATTGTTACTTGTTATTACTTATTGTTACTTGTTGTTACTTGTTATTACTTATTGTTACTTATTGTTACTTGTTGTTACTTATTGTTACTTATTGTTACTTATTGTGACTTATTGTTGCTTATTGTTACTTATTGTTACTTGTTATTACTTATTGTTACTTGTTGTTACTTTTGTTACTTATTGTTACTTATTGTTACTTATTGTTACTTATTGTTACTTATTGTTACTTATTGTAACTTATTGTTACTTATTGTTACTTACTGTTACTTATTGTTACTTGTTATTACTTATTGTTACTTGTTGTTACTTGTTGTTACTTATTGTTACTTATTGTTACTTACTGTTACTTATTGTTACTTGTTATTACTTATTGTTACTTGTTGTTACTTGTTGTTACTTATTGTTACTTATTGTTACTTACTGTTACTTATTGTTACATGTTATTACTTATTGTTACTTGTTGTTACTTGTTGTTACTTATTGTTACTTGTTGTTACTTATTGTTACTTGTTGTTACTTGTTGTTACTTATTGTTACTTATTGTTACTTGTTGTTACTTATTGTTACTTGTTGTTACTTGTTATTACTTGTTATTACTTATTGTCACTTATTGTTACTTATTGTTACTTATTGTTACTTATTGTTACTTTTTGTTACTTATTGTTACTTATTGTTACTTATTGTTACTTATTGTTACTTATTGTGACTTATTGCTACTTATTGTTACTTATTGTTACTTATTGTTACTTGTTGTTACTTATTGTTACTTGTTGTTACTTGTTATTACTTATTGTTACTTATTGTTACTTGTTATTACTTATTGTTACTTGTTGTTACTTGTTGTTACTTGTTGTTACTTGTTATTACTTGTTATTACGTATTGTTACTTATTGTTACTTGTTGTTACTTGTTATTACTTATTGTTACTTATTGTTACTTATTGTTACTTATTGTTACTTATTGTTACTTATTGTTACTTGTTGTTACTTGTTGTTACTTATTGTTACTTATTGTTACTTTTTGTTACTTATTGTTACTTATTGTTACTTATTGTTACTTATTGTTACTTATTGTGACTTATTGTTGCTTATTGTTACTTATTGTTACTTATTGTTACTTATTGTTACTTATTGTTACTTATTGTGACTTATTGTTACTTGTTGTTACTTGTTATTACTTATTGTTACTTATTGTTACTTATTGTTACTTATTGTGACTTTTTGTTACTTATTGTTACTTTTGTTACTTATTGTTACTTATTGTTACTTATTGTTACTTATTGTTACTTATTGTTACTTATTGTGACTTATTGTTGCTTATTGTTACTTATTGTTGCTTATTGTTACTTATTGTTACTTACTGTTACTTATTGTTACTTATTGTTGCTTATTGTTACTTATTGTTGCTTATTGTTGCTTATTGTTACTTATTGTGACTTACTGTTACTTATTGTTACTTGTTATTACTTATTGTTACTTGTTGTTACTTGTTATTACTTATTGTTACTTATTGTTACTTGTTGTTACTTATTGTTACTTATTGTTACTTATTGTTACTTACTGTTACTTATTGTTACTTGTTATTACTTATTGTTACTTGTTGTTACTTGTTATTACTTATTGTTACTTATTGTTACTTGTTGTTACTTATTGTTACTTATTGTTACTTATTGTGACTTATTGTTGCTTATTGTTACTTATTGTTACTTGTTATTACTTATTGTTACTTGTTGTTACTTGTTATTACTTTTGTTACTTATTGTTACTTATTGTTACTTATTGTTACTTATTGTTACTTATTGTTACTTATTGTGACTTATTGTTGCTTATTGTTACTTATTGTTACTTATTGTTACTTATTGTTACTTATTGTTACTTATTGTTACTTGTTATTACTTATTGTTACTTGTTATTACTTATTGTTACTTATTGTTACTTATTGTTACTTATTGTTACTTATTGTTACTTGTTATTACTTATTGTTACTTACTGTTACTTATTGTTACTTATTGTTACTTATTGTTACTTATTGTGACTTATTGTTACTTATTGTTACTTATTGTTACTTATTGTTACTTATTGTTGCTTATTGTTACTTATTGTTACTTACTGTTACTTATTGTTACTTGTTATTACTTATTGTTACTTGTTGTTACTTGTTATTACTTATTGTTACTTATTGTTACTTATTGTTACTTATTGTTACTTATTGTTACTTGTTGTTACTTGTTATTACTTATTGTTACTTATTGTTACTTATTGTTACTTATTGTTACTTATTGTTACTTTTTGTTACTTATTGTTACTTATTGTTACTTATTGTTACTTATTGTTACTTATTGTGACTTATTGTTGCTTATTGTTACTTATTGTTACTTATTGTTACTTATTGTGACTTATTGTTGCTTATTGTTACTTATTGTTACTTGTTATTACTTATTGTTACTTGTTGTTACTTTTTGTTACTTGTTATTACTTATTGTTACTTATTGTTACTTATTGTTACTTATTGCTACATTTTGTTACTTATTGTTACTTATTGTTACTTATTGTTACTTATTGTGACTTATTGTTGCTTATTGTTACTTATTGTTGCTTATTGTTACTTATTGTTACTTACTGTTACTTATTGTTACTTGTTATTACTTATTGTTACTTGTTGTTACTTGTTATTACTTATTGTTACTTATTGTTACTTATTGTTACTTGTTGTTACTTGTTATTACTTATTGTTACTTATTGTTACGTATTGTTACTTATTGTGACTTATTGTTGCTTATTGTTACTTATTGTTGTTTATTGTTACTTATTGTTACTTACTGTTACTTATTGTTACTTGTTATTACTTATTGTTACTTGTTGTTACTTGTTATTACTTATTGTTACTTATTGTTACTTATTGTTACTTATTGTTACTTATTGTTACTTATTGTTACTTGTTGTTACTTGTTATTACTTATTGTTACTTATTGTTACTTATTGTTACTTATTGTTACTTGTTGTTACTTGTTATTACTTATTGTTACTTATTGTTACTTATTGTTACTTATTGTGACTTATTGTTTCTTATTGTTACTTATTGTTGCTTATTGTTACTTATTGTTACTTACTGTTACTTATTGTTACTTGTTATTACTTATTGTTACTTGTTGTTACTTGTTGTTACTTATTGTTACTTGTTGTTACTTATTGTTACTTGTTGTTACTTGTTATTACTTATTGTTACTTATTGTTACTTATTGTTACTTATTGTTACTTATTGTTACTTGTTGTTACTTGTTGTTACTTATTGTTACTTGTTGTTACTTATTGTTACTTATTGTGACTTATTGTTGCTTATTGTTACTTATTGTTGCTTATTGTTACTTATTGTTACTTACTGTTACTTATTGTTACTTGTTATTACTTATTGTTACTTGTTGTTACTTGTTATTACTTATTGTTACTTGTTGTTACTTATTGTTACTTGTTGTTACTTGTTGTTACTTATTGTTACTTATTGTTACTTGTTGTTACTTGTTGTTACTTGTTGTTACTTATTGTTACTTGTTATTACTTATTGTTACTTATTGTTACTTATTGTTACTTGTTATTACTTATTGTTACTTATTGTTACTTGTTGTTACTTGTTATTACTTATTGTTACTTATTGTTACTTATTGTTACTTATTGTTACTTATTGTTACTTATTGTTACTTATTGTTACTTGTTGTTACTTGTTATTACTTATTGTTACTTATTGTTACTTATTGTTACTTATTGTTACTTATTGTTACTTGTTGTTACTTGTTATTACTTGTTATTACTTATTGTTACTTATTGTTACTTATTGTTACTTATTGTTACTTATTGTTACTTATTGTTACTTGTTGTTACTTGTTATTACTTATTGTTACTTATTGTTACTTATTGTTACTTATTGTTACTTATTGTTACTTATTGTTACTTATTGTGACTTATTGTTACTTATTGTTACTTACTGTTACTTATTGTTACTTACTGTTACTTATTGTTACTTGTTATTACTTTTTGTTACTTATTGTTACTTATTGTTACTTATTGTTACTTACTGTTACTTATTGTTACTTGTTATTACTTATTGTTACTTGTTGTTACTTGTTATTACTTATTGTTACTTATTGTTACTTGTTATTACTTATTGTTACTTATTGTTACTTATTTTTACTTACTGTTACTTACTGTTACTTATTGTTACTTGTTGTTACTTGTTGTTACTTGTTATTACTTATTGTTACTTATTGTTACTTATTGTTACTTATTTTTACTTACTGTTACTTATTGTTACTTATTATTACTTATTGTTACTTGTTGTTACTTGTTATTACTTATTGTTACTTATTGTTACTTATTGTTACTTATTGTTACTTATTGTTACTTATTGTGACTTATTGTTACTTGTTGTTACTTGTTATTACTTATTGTTACTTATTGTTACTTATTGTTACTTATTGTGACTTTTTGTTACTTATTGTTACTTTTGTTACTTATTGTTACTTATTGTTACTTATTGTTACTTATTGTTACTTATTGTGACTTATTGTTGCTTATTGTTACTTATTGTTGCTTATTGTTACTTATTGTTACTTACTGTTACTTATTGTTACTTATTGTTGCTTATTGTTACTTATTGTTGCTTATTGTTGCTTATTGTTACTTATTGTGACTTACTGTTACTTATTGTTACTTGTTATTACTTATTGTTACTTGTTGTTACTTGTTATTACTTATTGTTACTTATTGTTACTTGTTGTTACTTATTGTTACTTATTGTTACTTATTGTTACTTACTGTTACTTATTGTTACTTGTTATTACTTATTGTTACTTGTTGTTACTTGTTATTACTTATTGTTACTTATTGTTACTTGTTGTTACTTATTGTTACTTATTGTTACTTATTGTGACTTATTGTTGCTTATTGTTACTTATTGTTACTTGTTATTACTTATTGTTACTTGTTGTTACTTGTTATTACTTTTGTTACTTATTGTTACTTATTGTTACTTATTGTTACTTATTGTTACTTATTGTTACTTATTGTGACTTATTGTTGCTTATTGTTACTTATTGTTACTTATTGTTACTTATTGTTACTTATTGTTACTTGTTATTACTTATTGTTACTTGTTATTACTTATTGTTACTTATTGTTACTTATTGTTACTTATTGTTACTTATTGTTACTTATTGTTACTTATTGTTACTTGTTATTACTTATTGTTACTTATTGTTACTTATTGTTACTTATTGTTACTTATTGTGACTTATTGTTACTTATTGTTACTTATTGTTACTTATTGTTACTTATTGTTACTTATTGTTGCTTATTGTTACTTATTGTTACTTACTGTTACTTATTGTTACTTGTTATTACTTATTGTTACTTGTTGTTACTTGTTATTACTTATTGTTACTTATTGTTACTTATTGTTACTTATTGTTACTTATTGTTACTTGTTGTTACTTGTTATTACTTATTGTTACTTATTGTTACTTATTGTTACTTATTGTTACTTTTTGTTACTTATTGTTACTTATTGTTACTTATTGTTACTTATTGTTACTTATTGTGACTTATTGTTGCTTATTGTTACTTATTGTTACTTATTGTTACTTATTGTGACTTATTGTTGCTTATTGTTACTTATTGTTACTTGTTATTACTTATTGTTACTTGTTGTTACTTGTTGTTACTTGTTATTACTTATTGTTACTTATTGTTACTTATTGTTACTTATTGCTACATTTTGTTACTTATTGTTACTTATTGTTACTTATTGTTACTTATTGTGACTTATTGTTGCTTATTGTTACTTATTGTTGCTTATTGTTACTTATTGTTACTTACTGTTACTTATTGTTACTTGTTATTACTTATTGTTACTTGTTGTTACTTGTTATTACTTATTGTTACTTATTGTTACTTATTGTTACTTGTTGTTACTTGTTATTACTTATTGTTACTTATTGTTACGTATTGTTACTTATTGTGACTTATTGTTGCTTATTGTTACTTATTGTTGTTTATTGTTACTTATTGTTACTTACTGTTACTTATTGTTACTTGTTATTACTTATTGTTACTTGTTGTTACTTGTTATTACTTATTGTTACTTATTGTTACTTATTGTTACTTATTGTTACTTATTGTTACTTGTTGTTACTTGTTGTTACTTGTTATTACTTATTGTTACTTATTGTTACTTATTGTTACTTATTGTTACTTGTTGTTACTTGTTATTACTTATTGTTACTTATTGTTACTTATTGTTACTTATTGTGACTTATTGTTTCTTATTGTTACTTATTGTTGCTTATTGTTACTTATTGTTACTTACTGTTACTTATTGTTACTTGTTATTACTTATTGTTACTTGTTGTTACTTGTTGTTACTTATTGTTACTTGTTGTTACTTATTGTTACTTGTTGTTACTTGTTATTACTTATTGTTACTTATTGTTACTTATTGTTACTTATTGTTACTTATTGTTACTTGTTGTTACTTGTTGTTACTTATTGTTACTTGTTGTTACTTATTGTTACTTATTGTGACTTATTGTTGCTTATTGTTACTTATTGTTGCTTATTGTTACTTATTGTTACTTACTGTTACTTATTGTTACTTGTTATTACTTATTGTTACTTGTTGTTACTTGTTGTTACTTATTGTTACTTGTTGTTACTTATTGTTACTTGTTGTTACTTGTTGTTACTTATTGTTACTTATTGTTACTTGTTGTTACTTGTTGTTACTTGTTGTTACTTATTGTTACTTGTTATTACTTATTGTTACTTATTGTTACTTATTGTTACTTGTTATTACTTATTGTTACTTATTGTTACTTGTTGTTACTTGTTATTACTTATTGTTACTTATTGTTACTTATTGTTACTTATTGTTACTTATTGTTACTTATTGTTACTTGTTGTTACTTGTTATTACTTATTGTTACTTATTGTTACTTATTGTTACTTATTGTTACTTATTGTTACTTGTTGTTACTTGTTATTACTTATTGTTACTTATTGTTACTTATTGTTACTTATTGTTACTTATTGTTACTTGTTGTTACTTGTTATTACTTATTGTTACTTATTGTTACTTATTGTTACTTATTGTTACTTATTGTTACTTATTGTGACTTATTGTTACTTATTGTTACTTACTGTTACTTATTGTTACTTACTGTTACTTATTGTTACTTGTTATTACTTATTGTTACTTATTGTTACTTATTGTTACTTATTGTTACTTATTGTTACTTACTGTTACTTATTGTTACTTGTTATTACTTATTGTTACTTGTTGTTACTTGTTATTACTTATTGTTACTTATTGTTACTTGTTATTACTTATTGTTACTTATTGTTACTTATTGTTACTTACTGTTACTTACTGTTACTTGTTGTTACTTGTTATTACTTATTGTTACTTATTGTTACTTATTGTTACTTATTTTTACTTACTGTTACTTATTGTTACTTGTTATTACTTATTGTTACTTGTTGTTACTTGTTATTACTTATTGTTACTTATTGTTACTTGTTATTACTTATTGTTACTTATTGTTACTTATTGTTACTTGTTATTACTTATTGTTACTTATTGTTACTTATTGTTACTTATTGTTACTTATTGTTACTTATTGTTACTTATTGTTACTTGTTGTTACTTGTTATTACTTATTGTTACTTATTGTTACTTATTGTTACTTATTGTTACTTATTGTTACTTGTTGTTACTTGTTATTACTTATTGTTACTTATTGTTACTTATTGTTACTTATTGTTACTTATTGTTACTTATTGTTACTTGTTGTTACTTGTTATTACTTATTGTTACTTATTGTTACTTATTGTTACTTATTGTTACTTATTGTTACTTATTGTGACTTATTGTTACTTGTTGTTACTTGTTGTTACTTGTTATTACTTATTGTTACTTATTGTTACTTATTGTGACTTATTGTTGCTTATTGTTACTTATTGTTGCTTATTGTTACTTATTGTTACTTATTGTTACTTATTGTTACTTATTGTTACTTGTTGTTACTTGTTATTACTTATTGTTACTTATTGTTACTTATTGTTACTTATTGTGACTTATTGTTGCTTGTTGTTACTTATTGTTACTTATTGTGACTTATTGTTACTTGTTGTTACTTATTGTTACTTATTGTTACTCATTGTTACTTATTGTTACTTGTTGTTACTTATTGTTACTTATTGTTACTTATTGTTACTTGTTATTACTTATTGTTACTTATTGTTACTTGTTGTTACCTTATTGTTACTTATTGTTACTTATTGTTACTTATTGTTAACACTAACAACACAACTGTCATCACGCCAGAGACGCACAACTTTTGTCTTTGTTGGTTTTTAAATTTTCTTTTCCCTTTTCTGAGCCGACGTCACAAGAACATCTTTGGCTCGAATCCAGAGCAGCTTCCATCTTAAACATCAAACCATCGTCAGATAAAACCCTCTTAGCTTTAGCCGCGGACGCTAATCTTATCTTCCATGTTCAACCGCACGATGATAACGTTTATCAGCAGCATCTGGACGAACAGAAGCTGAAGAGATTCTTCCTGAACAACCGTCTCTGATCCGAGTCATGACTCACCTGCACAGACGAGTCATGACTCACCTGCACAGACGAGTCATGACTCACCTGCACAGACGACTCATGACTCACCTGCACAGACGAGTCATGACTCACCTGCACAGACGACTCATGACTCACCTGCACAGACGAGTCATGACTCACCTGCACAGACGAGTCATGACTCACCTTCACAGACGAGTCATGACTCACCTGCACAGACGACTCATGACTCACCTGCACAGACGAGTCATGACTCACCTGCACAGACGAGTCATGACTCACCTGCACAGACGAGTCATGACTCACCTGCACAGACGAGTCATGACTCACCTGCACAGACGACTCATGACTCACCTGCACAGACGACTCATGACTCACCTGCACAGACGACTCATGACTCACCTGCACAGACGAGTCATGACTCACCTGCACAGACGAGTCATGACTCACCTTCACAGACGAGTCATGACTCACCTGCACAGACGACTCATGACTCACCTGCACAGACGAGTCATGACTCACCTGCACAGACGAGTCATGACTCACCTGCACAGACGAGTCATGACTCACCTGCACAGACGAGTCATGACTCACCTGCACAGACGACTCATGACTCACCTGCACAGACGACTCATGACTCACCTGCACAGACGACTCATGACTCACCTGCACAGACGAGTCATGACTCACCTGCACAGACGACTCATGACTCACCTGCACAGACGAGTCATGACTCACCTGCACAGACGACTCATGACTCACCTGCACAGACGAGTCATGACTCACCTGCACAGACGACTCATGACTCACCTGCACAGACGACTCATGACTCACCTGCACAGACGAGTCATGACTCACCTGCACAGACGACTCATGACTCACCTGCACAGACGACTCATGACTCACCTGCACAGACGAGTCATGACTCACCTGCACAGACGACTCATGACTCACCTGCACAGACGAGTCATGACTCACCTGCACAGACGACTCATGACTCACCTGCACAGACGAGTCATGACTCACCTGCACAGACGACTCATGACTCACCTGCACAGGTGAACTATCACACAATAGTTGATTGAATGGAGTTCAAGGGACGACAAGAGCTCATTGTGACGTTTCTTCAGAGCGAGACGTAAAGACAAATATTGACATAAATATAAACCATAGACTCACTAAATATTGACTCGTGTTCGTTCATAACATGTTTCAAAATAGTGAGTCAATGAAGTTTGTGTTTGTTGTGTTTATCCGAGAGCCTGGAATCTTAAGCATGAATTCTGATCGGATTAAACTAAATAGAAGAACTTCTTACTTTTTCAGGCATGCTGGGAAATAATGATTCCACGACTGCATTTTTGTGTTTGTGACGTGAGAGTCGTGTGACGACATGTCACAAACATCTACACACACTTGTGTTGTTGTCATGAGCTCAACACCAGCTGCTCAAGCTTCTTGGTTCCAGTCCGTGGTGTCAGACCGTCTTTACACCAAAAGTGAATCCTGTCGCTCGCCTGGAAGACTTGTTTGCTTAAAAGACGAGGTTTAAAGTGCGCCATCTACTGGAGAAACGTGTCGTCACAGAAACAAATGATTGACACGTTCATTCTGACCGTCTTCACAGATGATTGACACTTTCATTCTGACTGTCTTCACAGATGATTGACACGTTCATTCTGACCGTCTTCACAGATGATTGACACGTTCATTCTGACCGTATTCAAAGATGATTGACACGTTCATTCTGACCGTATTCACAGATGATTGACACTTTCATTCTGACTGTATTCACAGATGATTGACACTTTCATTCTGACCGTCTTCACAGATGATTGACACGTTCATTCTGACCGTCTTCACAGATGATTGACACGTTCATTCTGACCGTCTTCACAGATGATTGACACGTTCATTCTGACCGTATTCACAGATGATTGACACGTTCATTCTGACCGTATTCACAGATGATTGACACGTTCATTCTGACCGTCTTCACAGATGATTGACACGTTCATTCTGACCGTCTTCACAGATGATTGACACGTTCATTCTGACCGTCTTCACAGATGATTGACACATTCATTCTGACCGTCTTCACAGATGATTGACACGTTCATTCTGACCGTCTTCACAGATGATTGACACGTTCATTCTGACCGTCTTCACAGATGATTGACACTCATGTCGTCATGAAAGTAGAGAAAACGCTGAAACATGAAACAAGAATCTCACGTGACGACGACGACTCATCGCTGTTGTTCAAACACTCGTCTTCAGAAACAGCAACAGGCGCCGCAAACGAGTGAAAAGATGGACTCAGGCGACTGTGAGACACTCGTACCAGAGTCTGTGGAGAAACCAAGAGACATCGTTACGTTCATGTTTCTCTCAGCGTCGCGAAGATGTTTCTCTTCATTGATTCTCAACAAATCGATTCCAGTTGAATCCAGTATTTTCTCGATGAGCAACAACTTGACAAACAAACTCATGTTTTTCTCTGCGAGTCGAAGACAGAAAACAGACGACGATCCATCAACAGAACAAACGTCTTAACTTCGTCTCCTCGAAACGTCGCAAACATGATGATTATCTTCATTTTCTGGCTTCTAAATGTCAGGACATTGTGTTCGTGACCTTTCATCGTCTAATGACGTTCACTCTCCAACATCTGTGCTTATCTCACAGATAAGATGACATCTCTTATCAGCAGCTGTGAGTCACAAGCACTGAGTCAAAGCCTCCAGATGTAGATATAAGTATCTTGTATTCAATATAACAATGATTGTAAAGAAGTGACTTAAAGAAAATCAAACTCTAGATTCTTCGATTCTTCTTCAATTCAATCGTTGAAAAAACCTCAGGATAGAAATGATTGAGTTCATTTGACAGATTATTAATTCAACGTGTGAAAAACAACCTTCAGTAAAGAATTAAGATCTTTGTGACGAAAACGTTAAGATCTTGTTCACGAAACTCGTCTCTACAGACGTCGGATCTGAACCAGGATCAGCAGAACCAGAGAAAACATCTGTTCCTCGAGTCATGTTGACGTCAAACACTCGTGTCTGGGACTCAAAGACTCTAAGACTCAAAGACTCAAACACTCAAACACTCAAACACTCAAAGACTCAAACACTCAAAGACTCAAAGACTCAAACACTCAAAGACTCAAAGACTCAAAGACTCAAAGACTCAAAGAGTCAAAGACTCAAAGACTCAAACACTCAAAGACTCAAAGACTCAAACACTCAAAGACTCAAAGACTCAAACACTCAAAGACTCAAAGACTCAAAGACTCAAAGACTCAAAGACTCAAAGAGTCAAAGAGTCAAAGACTCAAAGACTCAAAGACTCAAACACTCAAACACTCAAAGACACAAAGACTCAAAGACTCAAACACTCAAAGACTCAAAGACTCAAAGAGTCAAAGACTCAAAGACTCAAAGACTCAAACACTCAAAGACTCAAAGACTCAAACACTCAAAGACTCAAAGACTCAAACACTCAAAGACTCAAAGACTCAAAGACTCAAAGACTCAAAGAGTCAAAGAGTCAAAGACTCAAACACTCAAACACTCAAACACTCAAACACTCAAACACTCAAACACTCAAACACTCAAACACTCAAACACTCAAAGACTCAAACACTCAAAGACTCAAAGACTCAAACACTCAAAGACTCAAAGAGTCAAAGACTCAAAGACTCAAAGACTCAAACACTCAAACACTCAAACACTCAAACACTCAAAGACTCAAAGACACAAAGACTCAAACACTCAAAGACTCAAAGACTCAAACACTCAAAGACTCAAAGACTCAAACACTCAAACACTCAAAGACTCAAACACTCAAAGACTCAAAGACTCAAACACTCAAAGACTCAAAGACTCAAAGACTCAAAGAGTCAAAGAGTCAAAGAATCAAAGACTCAAACACTCAAACACTCAAAGACTCAAACGCTCAAACACTCAAACACTCAAACACTCAAACACTCAAACACTCAAAGACTCAAACACTCAAACACTCAAAGACTCAAAGACTCAAACACTCAAAGACTCAAAGACTCAAAGACTCAAAGACTCAAAGACTCAAACACTCAAACACTCAAACACTCAAAGACTCAAAGACACAAAGACTCAAACACTCAAACACTCAAACACTCAAACACTCAAAGAGTCAAACACTCAAACACTCAAACACTCAAACACTCAAACACTCAAAGACTCAAAGACTCAAAGACTCAAACACTCAAACACTCAAACAATCAAAGACTCAAACACTCAAACACTCAAACACTCAAACACTCAAACACTCAAAGACTCAAAGACTCAAACACTCAAAAACTCAAACACTCAAAGACTCAAAGACTCAAACACTCAAAGACTCAAACACTCAAAGACTCAAACACGCAAACACTCAAACACTCAAACACTCAAAGACTCAAACACTCAAACACTCAAAGACTCAAACACTCAAAGACTCAAACACTCAAACACTCAAACACTCAAACACTCAAACACTCAAAGACTCAAAGACTCAAACACTCAAACACTCAAACACTCAAACACTCAAAGACTCAAACACTCAAACACTCAAACACTCAAACACTCAAAGACTCAAAGACTCAAAGACTCAAACACTCAAACACTCAAACACTCAAACACTCAAACACTCAAACACTCAAACACTCAAACACTCAAAGACTCAAAGACTCAAACACTCAAAGACTCAAACACTCAAACACTCAAAGACTCAAACACTCAAACACTCAAAGAGTCAAACACTCAAACACTCAAACACTCAAAGACTCAAAGACTCAAACACTCAAACACTCAAAGACTCAAACACTCAAACACTCAAACACTCAAACACTCAAACACTCAAACACTCAAAGACTCAAACACTCAAACACTCAAACACTCAAACACTCAAACACTCAAAGACTCAAACACTCAAACACTCAAACACTCAAACACTCAAACACTCAAACACTCAAACACTCAAACACTCAAAGACTCAAAGACTCAAACACTCAAAGACTCAAACACTCAAAGACTCAAACACTCAAAGACTCAAACACGCACAGACTCAAACACTCAAACACTCAAAGACTCAAACACTCAAACACTCAAAGACTCAAACACTCTAAGACTCAAAGACTCAAACACTCAAACACTCAAACACTCAAAGACTCAAACACTCAAACACTCAAAGACTCAAACACTCAAACACTCAAACACTCAAACACTCAAACACTCAAACACTCAAAGACTCAAACACTCAAACACTCAAACACTCAAAGACTAAAACACTCAAACACTCAAACACTCAAACACTCAAACACTCAAACACTCAAGCACACAAACACTCAAACACTCAAACACTCAAAGACTCAAACACTCAAACACTCAAACACTCAAACACTCAAACACTCAAACACTCAAACACTCAAAGACTCAAACACTCAAACACTCAAACACTCAAACACTCAAACACTGAAAGACTCAAACACTCAAACACTCAAACACTCAAAGACTCAAACACTCAAACACTCAAAGACTCAATCACTCAAAGACTCAAAGACTCAAACACTCAAAGACTCAAAGACTCAAACACTCAAAGACTCAAAGACTCAAACACTCAAAGACTCAAAGACTCAAAGACTCAAAGACTCAAAGACTCAAACACTCAAACGCTCAAACGCTCAAACGCTCAAACGCTCAAACGCTCAAACACTCAAACACTCAAACACTCAAACACTCAAACACTCAAACACTCAAACACTCAAAGACTCAAAGACTCAAACACTCAAACACTCAAAGACTCAAAGACTCAAAGACTCAAAGACTCAAACACTCAAACACTCAAAGACTCAAAGACACAAAGTCTCAAACACTCAAACACTCAAACACTCAAAGACTCAAACACTCAAACACTCAAACACTCAAACACTCAAACACTCAAAGACTCAAAGACTCAAACACTCAAACACTCAAAGACTCAAAGACTCAAAGACTCAAAGACTCAAACACTCAAACACTCAAACACTCAAACACTCAAACACTCAAACACTCAAACACTCAAACACTCAAACACTCAAACACTCAAACACTCAAACACTCAAAGAGTCAAACACTCAAACACTCAAACACTCAAACACTCAAACACTCAAAGACTCAAAGACTCAAAGACTCAAACACTCAAACACTCAAACAATCAAAGACTCAAACACTCAAACACTCAAACACTCAAACACTCAAACACTCAAACAATCAAAGACTCAAACACTCAAACACTCAAAAACTCAAACACTCAAAGACTCAAAGACTCAAAGACTCAAACACTCAAAGACTCAAACACTCAAAGACTCAAACACGCAAACACTCAAACACTCAAAGACTCAAACACTCAAACACTCAAAGACTCAAACACTCAAAGACTCAAAGACTCAAACACTCAAACACTCAAACACTCAAACACTCAAACACTCAAACACTCAAACACTCAAACACTCAAACACTCAAACACTCAAACACTCAAAGACTCAAAGACTCAAACACTCAAACACTCAAACACTCAAAGACTCAAACACTCAAAGACTCAAACACTCAACCACTCAAAGACTCAAAGACTCAAACACTCAAACACTCAAACACTCAAACACTCAAACACTCAAAGAGTCAAACACTCAAACACTCAAACACTCAAACACTCAAACACTCAAACACTCAAACACTCAAACACTCAAACACTCAAACACTCAAAGACTCAAACACTCAAACACTCAAACACTCAAACACTCAAAGACTCAAACACTCAAACACTCAAACACTCAAACACTCAAAGACTCAAAGACTCAAACACTCAACGACTCAAAGACTCAAAGACTCAAACACTCAAAGACTCAAACACTCAAACACGCACAGACTCAAACACTCAAACACTCAAAGACTCAAACACTCAAACACTCAAAGACTCAAACACTCAAAGACTCAAAGACTCAAACACTCAAACACTCAAACACTCAAACACTCAAAGACTCAAACACTCAAACACTCAAACACTCAAACACTCAAACACTCAAACACTCAAACACTCAAACACTCAAACACTCAAACACTCAAAGACTCAATCACTCAAAGACTCAAACACTCAAACACTCAAAGACTCAAACACTCAAACACTCAAAGACTCAAAGACTCAAACACTCAAACACTCAAAGACTCAAAGACTCAAAGACTCAAAGACTCAAACACTCAAACACTCAAACACTCAAACACTCAAACACTCAAACACTCAAACACTCAAACACTCAAACACTCAAACACTCAAACACTCAAACACTTAAACACTCAAAGACTCAAACACTCAAACACTCAAACACTCAAACACTCAAACACTCAAAGACTCAAACACTCAAACACTCAAAAACTCAAACACTCAAACACTCAAAGACTCAAAGACTCAAACACTGAAACACTCAAAGACTCAAACACTCAAACACTCAAACACTCAAAGACTCAAAGACTCAAACACTCAAACACTCAAACACTCAAACACTCAAAGACTCAAACACTCAAACACTCAAAGACTCAAAGACTCAAACACTCAAACACTCAAACACTCAAACACTCAAAGACTCAAAGACTCAAAGACTCAAAGACTCAAAGACTCAAACACTCAAAGACTCAAACACTCAAACACTCAAAGACTCAAACACTCAAACACTCAAAGACTGAAACACTGAAACACTGAAACACTGAAACACTCAAACACTCAAAGACTCAAACACTCAAACACTCAAACACTCAAACACTCAAAGACTCAAACACTCAAACACTCAAACACTCAAACACTCAAACACTCAAAGACTCAAAGACTCAAACACTCAACGACTCAAAGACTCAAAGACTCAAAGACTCAAACACTCAAAGACTCAAACACTCAAACACGCACAGACTCAAACACTCAAACACTCAAAGACTCAAACACTCAAACACTCAAAGACTCAAACACTCAAAGACTCAAAGACTCAAACACTCAAACACTCAAAGACTCAAACACTCAAACACTCAAAGACTCAAACACTCAAACACTCAAACACTCAAACACTCAAACACTCAAACACTCAAACACTCAAACACTCAAACACTCAAAGACTCAATCACTCAAAGACTCAAACACTCAAACACTCAAAGACTCAAACACTCAAACACTCAAACACTCAAAGACTCAAAGACTCAAACACTCAAACACTCAAAGACTCAAAGACTCAAACACTCAAACACTCAAACACTCAAACACTCAAACACTCAAACACTCAAACACTCAAACACTCAAACACTCAAACACTTAAACACTCAAAGACTCAAACACTCAAACACTCAAACACTCAAACACTCAAACACTCAAAGACTCAAACACTCAAACACTCAAAAACTCAAACACTCAAACACTCAAAGACTCAAAGACTCAAACACTGAAACACTCAAAGACTCAAACACTCAAACACTCAAACACTCAAACACTCAAAGACTCAAAGACTCAAACACTCAAACACTCAAACACTCAAACACTCAAAGACTCAAACACTCAAACACTCAAAGACTCAAAGACTCAAACACTCAAACACTCAAACACTCAAACACTCAAAGACTCAAAGACTCAAAGACTCAAACACTCAAAGACTCAAAGACTCAAACACTCAAACACTCAAAGACTCAAACACTCAAACACTCAAAGACTCAAACACTCAAACACTCAAAGACTGAAACACTGAAACACTCAAAGACTCAAACACTCAAAGACTCAAAGACTCAAAGACTCAAACACTCAAAGACTCAAACACTCAAAGACTCAAACACTCAAACACTCAAACACTCAAACACTCAAACACTCAAACACTCAAAGACTCAAACACTCAAACACTCAAACACTCAAACACTCAAACACTCAAACACTCAACGACTCAAACACTCAAACACTCAAACACTCAACGACTCAAACACTCAAACACTCAAACACTCAAACACTCAAACACTCAACGACTCAAACACTCAAACACTCAAACACTCAAACACTCAAAGACTCAAACACTCAAACACTCAAAGACTCAAACACTCAAACACTCAAAGACTCAAACACTCAAAGACTCAAACACTCAAAGACTCAAACACTCAAACACTCAAACACTCAAACACTCAAACACTCAAACACTCAAAGACTCAAACACTCAAAGACTCAAACACTCAAACACTCAAACACTCAAACACTCAAACACTCAAACACTCAAAGACTCAAAGACTCAAACACTCAAAGACTCAAAGACTCAAAGACTCAAAGACTCAAACACTCAAAGACTCAAAGACTCAAACACTCAAACACTCAAACACTCAAACACTCAAACACTCAAACACTCAAACACTCAAACACTCAAACACTCAAAGACTCAAACACTCAAACACTCAAACACTCAAAGACTCAAACACTCAAAGACTCAAAGACTCAAACACTCAAAGACTCAAAGAGTCAAAGACTCAAAGACTCAAACACTCAAACACTCAAACACTCAAACACTCAAAGACACAAAGACTCAAACACTCAAACACTCAAACACTCAAACACTCAAACACTCAAACACTCAAACACTCAAACACTCAAAGACTCAAACACTCAAACACTCAAAGACTCAAAGACTCAAAGACTCAAACACTCAAACACTCAAACACTCAAACACTCAAAGACTCAAAGACTCAAAGACTCAAACACTCAAACACTCAAACACTCAAACACTCAAAGACTCAAACACTCAAAGACTCAAACACTCAAACACTCAAACACTCAAACACTCAAACGCTCAAACACTCAAACACTCAAACACTCAAAGACTCAAAGACTCAAACACTCAAACACTCAAAGACTCAAACACTCAAAGACTCAAAGACTCAAAGACTCAAAGACTCAAACACTCAAACACTCAAAGACTCAAACACTCAAACACTCAAACACTCAAAGACTCAAAGACTCAAAGACTCAAACACTCAAACACTCAAACACTCAAACACTCAAACACTCAAACACTCAAACACTCAAACACTAAAACACTCAAACACTCAAACACTCAAACACTCAAACACTCAAACACTCAAACACTCAAACACTCAAAGACTCAAAGACTCAAACACTCAAACACTCAAACACTCAAACACTCAAACACTCAAACACTCAAACACTCAAACACTCAAAGACTCAAACACTCAAACACTCAAAGACTCAATCACTCAAAGACTCAAACACTCAAAGACTCAAACACTCAAAGACTCAAACACGCACAGACTCAAACACTCAAACACTCAAACACTCAAACACTCAAACACTCAAACACTCAAAGACTCAAAGACTCAAAGACTCAAACACTCAAACACTCAAACACTCAAACACTCAAAGACTCAAAGACTCAAAGACTCAAACACTCAAACCCTCAAACACTCAAAGACTCAAACACTCAAACACTCAAACACTCAAACACTCAAACACTCAAAGACTCAAACACTCAAAGACTCAAACACTCAAAGACTCAAAGACTCAAACACTCAAAGACTCAAACACTCAAACACTGAAAGACTCAAAGACTCAAAGACTCAAAGACTCAAACACTCAAACACTCAAAGACTCAAACACTCAAACACTCAAAGAGTCAAACACTCAAACACTCAAACACTCAAAGACTCAAACACTCAAACACTCAAACACTCAAACACTCAAAGACTCAAAGACTCAAAGACTCAAACACTCAAACACTCAAACACTCAAACACTCAAAGACTCAAAGACTCAAAGACTCAAACACTCAAACACTCAAACACTCAAACACTCAAACACTCAAACACTCAAACACTCAAAGACTCAAAGACTCAAAGACTCAAAGACTCAAAGACTCAAACACTCAAAGACTCAAAGACTCAAAGACTCAAAGACTCAAACACTCAAACACTCAAAGACTCAAACACTCAAACACTCAAACACTCAAACACTCAAAGACTCAAACACTCAAAGACTCAAACACTCAAACACTCAAACACTCAAACACTCAAACACTCAAACACTCAAACACTCAAACACTCAAACACTCAAACACTCCAGGACTCAAACACTCAAAGACTCAAAGACTCAAACAGTCAAACACTCAAACACTCAAAGACTCAAACACTCAAACACTCAAACACTCAAACACTCAAACACTCAAACACTAAAACACTCAAACACTCAAACACTCAAACACTCAAAGACTCAAACACTCAAACACTCAAACACTCAAACACTCAAAGACTCAAAGACTCAAAGACTCAAACACTCAAACACTCAAACACTCAAACACTCAAACACTCAAACACTCAAACACTCAAACACTCAAACACTCAAACACTCAAACACTCAAAGACTCAAACACTCAAAGACTCAAACACTCAAAGACTCAAACACTCAAACACTCAAAGACTCAATCACTCAAAGACTCAAACACTCAAACACTCAAACACTCAAACACTCAAACACTCAAAGACTCAAACACTCAAAGACTCAAACACTCAAAGACTCAAACACGCACAGACTCAAACACTCAAACACTCAAAGACTCAAACACTCAAACACTCAAAGACTCAAACACTCAAAGACTCAAACACTCAAACACTCAAAGACTCAAACACTCAAACACTCAAAGACTCAAAGACTCAAACACTCAAACACTCAAACACTCAAACACTCAAACACTCAAACACTCAAACACTCAAAGACTCAAACACTCAAACACTCAAACACTCAAAGACTAAAACACTCAAAGACTCAAACACTCAAACACTCAAAGACTCAAAGACTCAAACACTCAAACACTCAAACACTCAAACACTCAAACACTCAAACACTCAAACACTCAAACACTCAAACACTCAAACACTCAAACACTCCAGGACTCAAACACTCAAAGACTCAAAGACTCAAACAGTCAAACACTCAAACACTCAAAGACTCAAACACTCAAACACTCAAACACTCAAACACTCAAACACTCAAACACTCAAACACTAAAACACTCAAACACTCAAACACTCAAACACTCAAAGACTCAAACACTCAAACACTCAAACACTCAAACACTCAAAGACTCAAAGACTCAAACACTCAAAGACTCAAAAACTCAAACACTCAAACACTCAAACACTCAAACACTCAAACACTCAAACACTCAAACACTCAAAGACTCAAACACTCAAAGACTCAAACACTCAAAGACTCAAACACTCAAACACTCAAAGACTCAATCACTCAAAGACTCAAACACTCAAACACTCAAACACTCAAAGACTCAAACACTCAAACACTCAAAGACTCAAAGACTCAAACACTCAAAGACTCAAACACTCAAAGACTCAAACACGCACAGACTCAAACACTCAAACACTCAAAGACTCAAACACTCAAACACTCAAAGACTCAAACACTCAAAGACTCAAAGACTCAAACACTCAAACACTCAAAGACTCAAACACTCAAACACTCAAAGACTCAAAGACTCAAACACTCAAACACTCAAACACTCAAACACTCAAACACTCAAACACTCAAACACTCAAACACTCAAACACTCAAACACTGAAAGACTCAAACACTCAAACACTCAAACACTCAAAGACTCAAACACTCAAACACTCAAAGACTCAATCACTCAAAGACTCAAAGACTCAAAGACTCAAACACTCAAAGACTCAAAGACTCAAACACTCAAAGACTCAAAGACTCAAACACTCAAACACTCAAAGACTCAAAGACTCAAAGACTCAAACACTCAAACGCTCAAACGCTCAAACGCTCAAACGCTCAAACGCTCAAACACTCAAACACTCAAACACTCAAACACTCAAACACTCAAACACTCAAACACTCAAAGACTCAAAGACTCAAACACTCAAAGACTCAAAGACTCAAAGACTCAAAGACTCAAACACTCAAACACTCAAAGACTCAAAGACACAAAGACTCAAACACTCAAACACTCAAACACTCAAACACTCAAACACTCAAACACTCAAACACTCAAACACTCAAACACTCAAACACTCAAACACTCAAACACTCAAACACTCAAAGAGTCAAAGAGTCAAACACTCAAACACTCAAACACTCAAACACTCAAACACTCAAACACTCAAAGACTCAAAGACTCAAACACTCAAACACTCAAACAATCAAAGACTCAAACACTCAAACACTCAAACACTCAAACACTCAAAGACTCAAAGACTCAAACACTCAAAAACTCAAACACTCAAAGACTCAAAGACTCAAACACTCAAACACTCAAAGACTCAAAGACTCAAACACTCAAAGACTCAAACACGCAAACACTCAAACACTCAAAGACTCAAACACTCAAACACTCAAAGACTCAAACACTCAAAGACTCAAAGACTCAAACACTCAAACACTCAAACACTCAAAGACTCAAACACTCAAACACTCAAACACTCAAACACTCAAACACTCAAAGACTCAAACACTCAAACACTCAAACACTCAAACACTCAAACACTCAAACACTCAAACACTCAAAGACTCAAACACTCAAACACTCAAACACTCAAAGACTCAAACACTCAAAGACTCAAACACTCAACCACTCAAAGACTCAAAGACTCAAAGACTCAAACACTCAAACACTCAAACACTCAAACACTCAAACACTCAAACACTCAAAGACTCAAACACTCAAACACTCAAAGAGTCAAACACTCAAACACTCAAACACTCAAAGACTCAAACACTCAAACACTCAAACACTCAAACACTCAAACACTCAAACACTCAAACACTCAAACACTCAAACACTCAAAGACTCAAACACTCAAACACTCAAACACTCAAAGACTCAAACACTCAAACACTCAAACACTCAAACACTCAAACACTCAAACACTCAAACACTCAAAGACTCAAAGACTCAAACACTCAACGACTCAAAGACTCAAACACTCAAAGACTCAAACACTCAAACACGCACAGACTCAAACACTCAAACACTCAAAGACTCAAACACTCAAACACTCAAACACTCAAAGACTCAAACACTCAAAGAGTCAAAGACTCAAAGACTCAAACACTCAAACACTCAGAGACTCAAACACTCAAACACTCAAAGACTCAAAGACTCAAACACTCAAACACTCAAACACTCAAACACTCAAACACTCAAACACTCAAACACTCAAACACTCAAAGACTCAATCACTCAAAGACTCAAACACTCAAACACTCAAAGACTCAAACACTCAAACACTCAAAGACTCAAAGACTCAAACACTCAAACACTCAAAGACTCAAAGACTCAAAGACT
Source organism: Callionymus lyra (assembly GCF_982586985.1). Lineage (NCBI taxonomy): Eukaryota > Metazoa > Chordata > Actinopteri > Syngnathiformes > Callionymidae > Callionymus > Callionymus lyra. The sequence continues at coordinate 572,484 of NC_141829.1, forward strand.
CAAAGACTCAAAGACTCAAACACTCAAACACTCAAACACTCAAACACTCAAACACTTAAACACTCAAAGACTCAAACACTCAAACACTCAAACACTCAAACACTCAAACACTCAAACACTCAAACACTCAAACACTCAAACACTCAAAAACTCAAACACTCAAACACTCAAAGACTCAAAGACTCAAACACTGAAACACTCAAAGACTCAAACACTCAAACACTCAAACACTCAAACACTCAAAGACTCAAAGACTCAAACACTCAAACACTCAAACACTCAAACACTCAAAGACTCAAACACTCAAACACTCAAAGACTCAAAGACTCAAACACTCAAACACTCAAACACTCAAACACTCAAACACTCAAACACTCAAACACTCAAACACTCAAACACTCAAACACTCAAACACTCAAAGACTCAAAGACTCAAAGACTCAAACACTCAAAGACTCAAAGACTCAAACACTCAAAGACTCAAACACTCAAACACTCAAACACTCAAACACTCAAACACTCAAAGACTCAAACACTCAAACACTCAAAGACTGAAACACTGAAACACTCAAAGACTCAAACACTCAAAGACTCAAAGACTCAAACACTCAAACACTCAAACACTCAAACACTCAAAGACTCAAACACTCAAACACTCAAACACTCAAACACTCAAACACTCAAACACTCAAAGACTCAAACACTCAAACACTCAAACACTCAAACACTCAAACACTCAACGACTCAAACACTCAAACACTCAAACACTCAAACACTCAACGACTCAAACACTCAAACACTCAAACACTCAAACACTCAAACACTCAACGACTCAAACACTCAAACACTCAAACACTCAAACACTCAAACACTCAAACACTCAAACACTCAAACACTCAAACACTCAAAGACTCAAACACTCAAACACTCAAAGACTCAAACACTCAAACACTCAAAGACTCAAACACTCAAAGACTCAAACACTCAAACACTCAAACACTCAAACACTCAAACACTCAAAGACTCAAACACTCAAACACTCAAACACTCAAAGACTCAAACACTCAAACACTCAAACACTCAAAGACTCAAACACTCAAACACTCAAAGACTCAAACACTCAAACACTCAAACACTCAAACACTCAAACACTCAAAGACTCAAACACTCAAACACTCAAAGACTCAAAGACTCAAAGACTCAAAGACTCAAAGACTCAAACACTCAAACACTCAAACACTCAAACACTCAAACACTCAAACACTCAAACACTCAAACACTCAAAGACTCAAACACTCAAAGACTCAAACACTCAAAGACTCAAAGAGTCAAAGACTCAAACACTCAAAGACTCAAACACTCAAAGACTCAAAGAGTCAAAGACTCAAAGACTCAAAGACTCAAAGACTCAAACACTCAAACACTCAAAGACTCAAAGACACAAAGACTCAAACACTCAAACACTCAAACACTCAAACACTCAAACACTCAAACACTCAAAGACTCAAACACTCAAACACTCAAACACTCAAAGACTCAAAGACTCAAAGACTCAAACACTCAAACACTCAAACACTCAAACACTCAAACACTCAAACACTCAAAGACTCAAACACTCAAACACTCAAACACTCAAACACTCAAACACTCAAAGACTCAAACACTCAAAGACTCAAACACTCAAACACTCAAACACTCAAACACTCAAAGACTCAAACGCTCAAACACTCAAACACTCAAACACTCAAAGACTCAAAGACTCAAAGACTCAAAGACTCAAACACTCAAAGACTCAAACACTCAAAGACTCAAAGACTCAAACACTCAAACACTCAAACACTCAAACACTCAAAGACTCAAAGACTCAAACACTCAAACACTCAAAGACTCAAAGACTCAAACACTCAAAGACTCAAACACTCAAACACTCAAACACTCAAACACTCAAACACTCAAACACTCAAACACTAAAACACTCAAACACTCAAACACTCAAACACTCAAACACTCAAACACTCAAACACTCAAAGACTCAAACACTCAAACACTCAAACACTCAAACACTCAAACACTCAAACACTCAAACACTCAAACACTCAAAGACTCAAACACTCAAAGACTCAAAGACTCAAACACTCAAAGACTCAATCACTCAAAGACTCAAACACTCAAAGACTCAAACACTCAAAGACTCAAACACGCACAGACTCAAACACTCAAACACTCAAACACTCAAACACTCAAACACTCAAAGACTCAAACACTCAAAGACTCAAAGACTCAAACACTCAAACACTCAAACACTCAAACACTCAAACACTCAAAGACTCAAAGACTCAAACACTCAAACCCTCAAACACTCAAACACTCAAACACTCAAACACTCAAACACTCAAACACTCAAACACTCAAACACTCAAAGACTCAAACACTCAAAGACCCAAACACTCAAACACTCAAACACTCAAAGACTCAAACACTCAAAGACTCAAACACTCAAACACTCAAACACTCAAAGACTCAAAGACTCAAAGACTCAAAGACTCAAAGACTCAAAGACTCAAACACTCAAACACTCAAAGACTCAAACACTCAAAGAGTCAAACACTCAAACACTCAAACACTCAAAGACTCAAACACTCAAACACTCAAACACTCAAACACTCAAAGACTCAAAGACTCAAAGACTCAAACACTCAAACACTCAAACACTCAAACACTCAAAGACTCAAAGACTCAAACACTCAAACACTCAAACACTCAAACACTCAAACACTCAAACACTCAAACACTCAAAGACTCAAACACTCAAAGACTCAAAGACTCAAAGACTCAAACACTCAAAGACTCAAAGACTCAAAGACTCAAAGACTCAAAGACTCAAACACTCAAACACTCAAAGACTCAAAGACTCAAACACTCAAACACTCAAACACTCAAAGACTCAAACACTCAAAGACTCAAACACTCAAAGACTCAAACACTCAAACACTCAAACACTCAAACACTCAAACACTCAAACACTCAAACACTCAAACACTCAAACACTCCAGGACTCAAACACTCAAAGACTCAAAGACTCAAACAGTCAAACACTCAAACACTCAAAGACTCAAACACTCAAACACTCAAACACTCAAACACTCAAACACTCAAACACTCAAACACTCAAACACTAAAACACTCAAACACTCAAACACTCAAACACTCAAAGACTCAAACACTCAAACACTCAAACACTCAAACACTCAAACACTCAAACACTCAAACACTCAAAGACTCAAAGACTCAAACACTCAAAGACTCAAACACTCAAACACTCAAACACTCAAACACTCAAACACTCAAACACTCAAACACTCAAACACTCAAACACTCAAACACTCAAACACTCAAACACTCAAACACTCAAAGACTCAAACACTCAAAGACTCAAACACTCAAAGACTCAAACACTCAAACACTCAAAGACTCAATCACTCAAAGACTCAAACACTCAAACACTCAAACACTCAAACACTCAAAGACTCAAACACGCACAGACTCAAACACTCAAACACTCAAAGACTCAAACACTCAAACACTCAAAGAGTCAAACACTCAAAGACTCAAACACTCAAACACTCAAACACTCAAAGACTCAATCACTCAAAGACTCAAACACTCAAAGACTCAAACACTCAAAGACTCAAACACGCACAGACTGAAACACTCAAACACTCAAACACTCAAAGACTCAAAGACTCAAACACTCAAACACTCAAACACTCAAACACTCAAAGGCTCAAACGCTCAAACACTCAAACACTCAAACACTCAAAGACTCAAAGACTCAAAGACTCAAACACTCAAAGACTCAAACACTCAAAGACTCAAAGACTCAAAGACTCAAAGACTCAAACACTCAAACACTCAAAGACTCAAAGACTCAAACACTCAAACACTCAAACACTCAAAGACTCAAACACTCAAAGACTCAAAGACTCAAACACTCAAACACTCAAACACTCAAACACTCAAACACTCAAACACTCAAACACTCAAACACTCAAACACTCAAACACTCAAACACTCAAACACTCAAACACTCAAAGACTCAAACACTCAAACACTCAAAGACTCAATCACTCAAAGACTCAAACACTCAAAGACTCAAACACTCAAAGACTCAAACACGCACAGACTGAAACACTCAAACACTCAAACACTCACACACTCAAACACTCAAACACTCAAACACTCAAAGACTCAAACACTCAAAGACTCAAAGACTCAAACACTCAAACACTCAAACACTCAAACACTCAAACACTCAAAGACTCAAAGACTCAAAGACTCAAACACTCAAACCCTCAAACACTCAAAGACTCAAACACTCAAACACTCAAACACTCAAACACTCAAACACTCAAAGACTCAAACACTCAAAGACTCAAACACTCAAACACTCAAAGACTCAAACACTCAAACACTCAAACACTCAAACATTCAAACACTCAAAGACTCAAAGACTCAAACACTCAAACACTCAAACACTCAAACACTCAAACACTCAAAGACTCAAACACTCAAAGACTCAAACACTCAAAGACTCAAACACTCAAACACTCAAACACTCAAACACTCAAACACTCAAACACTCAAACACTCAAACACTCAAACACTCCAGGACTCAAACACTCAAAGACTCAAAGACTCAAACAGTCAAACACTCAAACACTCAAAGACTCAAACACTCAAACACTCAAACACTCAAACACTCAAACACTCAAACACTCAAACACTCAAACACTCAAACACTAAAACACTCAAACACTCAAACACTCAAACACTCAAAGACTCAAACACTCAAACACTCAAACACTCAAACACTCAAACACTCAAACACTCAAACACTCAAAGACTCAAAGACTCAAACACTCAAAGACTCAAACACTCAAACACTCAAACACTCAAACACTCAAACACTCAAACACTCAAACACTCAAACACTCAAACACTCAAACACTCAAACACTCAAACACTCAAACACTCAAACACTCAAAGACTCAAACACTCAAAGACTCAAACACTCAAAGACTCAAACACTCAAACACTCAAAGACTCAATCACTCAAAGACTCAAACACTCAAACACTCAAACACTCAAACACTCAAAGACTCAAACACGCACAGACTCAAACACTCAAACACTCAAAGACTCAAACACTCAAACACTCAAAGAGTCAAACACTCAAAGACTCAAACACTCAAACACTCAAACACTCAAAGACTCAATCACTCAAAGACTCAAACACTCAAAGACTCAAACACTCAAAGACTCAAACACGCACAGACTGAAACACTCAAACACTCAAACACTCAAAGACTCAAAGACTCAAACACTCAAACACTCAAACACTCAAACACTCAAAGGCTCAAACGCTCAAACACTCAAACACTCAAACACTCAAAGACTCAAAGACTCAAAGACTCAAACACTCAAAGACTCAAACACTCAAAGACTCAAAGACTCAAAGACTCAAAGACTCAAACACTCAAACACTCAAAGACTCAAAGACTCAAACACTCAAACACTCAAACACTCAAAGACTCAAACACTCAAAGACTCAAAGACTCAAACACTCAAACACTCAAACACTCAAACACTCAAACACTCAAACACTCAAACACTCAAACACTCAAACACTCAAACACTCAAACACTCAAACACTCAAAGACTCAAACACTCAAACACTCAAAGACTCAATCACTCAAAGACTCAAACACTCAAAGACTCAAACACTCAAAGACTCAAACACGCACAGACTGAAACACTCAAACACTCAAACACTCACACACTCAAACACTCAAACACTCAAACACTCAAAGACTCAAACACTCAAAGACTCAAAGACTCAAACACTCAAACACTCAAACACTCAAACACTCAAACACTCAAAGACTCAAAGACTCAAAGACTCAAACACTCAAACCCTCAAACACTCAAAGACTCAAACACTCAAACACTCAAACACTCAAACACTCAAACACTCAAAGACTCAAACACTCAAAGACTCAAACACTCAAACACTCAAAGACTCAAACACTCAAACACTCAAAGACTCAAACACTCAAACACTCAAACACTCAAAGACTCAAACACTCAAACACTCAAACACTCAAAGACTCAAAGACTCAAACACTCAAACACTCAAACACTCAAAGACTCAAACACTCAAACACTCAAAGAGTCAAACACTCAAACACTCAAACACTCAAAGACTCAAACACTCAAACACTCAAACACTCAAACACTCAAAGACTCAAACACTCAAACACTCAAACACTCAAACACTCAAAGACTCAAAGACTCAAAGACTCAAAGACTCAAAGACTCAAACACTCAAACACTCAAACACTCAAACACTCAAACACTCAAACACTCAAAGACTCAAAGACTCAAAGACTCAAACACTCAAAGACTCAAAGACTCAAAGACTCAAAGACTCAAAGACTCAAACACTCAAACACTCAAAGACTCAAACACTCAAACACTCAAACACTCAAACACTCAAAGACTCAAACACTCAAAGACTCAAACACTCAAAGACTCAAACACTCAAACACTCAAACACTCAAACACTCAAACACTCAAACACTCAAACACTCAAACACTCAAACACTCAAACACTCAAACACTCAAACACTCAAACACTCAAACACTCAAACACTCAAACACTCCAGGACTCAAACACTCAAAGACTCAAAGACTCAAACAGTCAAACACTCAAACACTCAAAGACTCAAACACTCAAACACTCAAACACTCAAACACTCAAACACTCAAACACTCAAACACTAAAACACTCAAACACTCAAACACTCAAACACTCAAACACTCAAACACTCAAACACTCAAACACTCAAACACTCAAACACTCAAACACTCAAACACTCAAACACTCAAACACTCAAAGACTCAAACACTCAAAGACTCAAACACTCAAACACTCAAACACTCAAACACTCAAACACTCAAACACTCAAAGACTCAAACACTCAAAGACTCAAACACTCAAACACTCAAAGACTCAATCACTCAAAGACTCAAACACTCAAACACTCAAACACTCAAACACTCAAAGACTCAAACACGCACAGACTCAAACACTCAAACACTCAAACACTCAAACACTCAAACACTCAAACACTCAAACACTCAAAGACTCAAACACTCAAAGACTCAAAGACTCAAACACTCAAACACTCAAACACTCAAAGACTCAAAGACTCAAACACTCAAACACTCAAACACTCAAACACTCAAACACTCAAAGACTCAAACACTCAAACACTCAAACACTCAAACACTCAAACACTCAAAGACTCAAACACTCAAAGACTCAAACACTCAAACACTCAAAGACTCAAACACTCAAAGACTCAAACACTCAAACACTCAAAGACTCAAAGACTCAAAGACTCAAACACTCAAACACTCAAACACTCAAACACTCAAACACTCAAACACTCAAACACTCAAACACTCAAACACTCAAACACTCAAACACTCAAAGACTCAAACACTCAAACACTCAAACACTCAAACACTCAAAGACTCAAAGACTCAAACACTCAAACACTCAAACACTCAAACACTCAAACACTCAAACATTCAAACACTCAAAGACTCAAAGACTCAAACACTCAAACACTCAAACACTCAAACACTCAAACACTCAAACACTCAAACACTCAAACACTCAAACACTCAAACACTCAAAGACTCAAACACTCAAAGACTCAAAGACTCAAAGACTCAAACACTCAAAGACTCAAACACTCAAAGACTCAAACACTCAAAGACTCAAACACGCACAGACTCAAACACTCAAACACTCAAACACTCAAACACTCAAAGACTCAAACACTCAAAGACTCAAAGACTCAAAGACTCAAACACTCAAACACTCAAAGACTCAAACACTCAAACACTCAAAGACTCAAACACTCAAACACTCAAACACTCAAACACTCAAACACTCAAACACTCAAACACTCAAACACTCAAAGACTCAAAGACTCAAACACTCAAACACTCAAAGACTAAAACACTCAAACACTCAAACACTCAAAGACTCAAGCACACAAACACTCAAACACTCAAACACTCAAACACTCAAACACTCAAACACTCAAACACTCAAACACTCAAACACTCAAACACTCAAACACTCAAAGACTCAAACACTCAAACACTCAAACACTCAAAGACTCAAACACTCAAACACTCAAACACTCAAACACTCAAACACTCAAACATTCAAACACTCAAACACTCAAACACTCAAACACTCAAAGACTCAAACACTCAAACACTCAAACACTCAAAGACTCAATCACTCAAAGACTCAAACACTCAAACACTCAAACACTCAAACACTCAAAGACTCAAACACTCAAACACTCAAACACTCAAACACTCAAACACTCAAACACTCAAACACTCAAACACTCAAACACTCAAACACTCAAAGACTCAAAGACTCAAAGACTCAAACACTCAAAGACTCAAAGACTCAAACACTCAAAGACTCAAACACTCAAACACTCAAAGACTCAAACACTCAAACACTCAAACACTCAAACACTCAAACACTCAAACACTCAAACACACTAACACTCAAACACTCAAACACTCAAACACTCAAACACTCAAACACTCAAACACTCAAACACTCAAACACTCAAAGACTGAAACACTGAAACACTCAAAGACTCAAACACTCAAAGACTCAAAGACTCAAACACTCAAACACTCAAACACTCAAACACTCAAAGACTCAAACACTCAAACACTCAAACACTCAAACACTCAAACACTCAAACACTCAAACACTCAAACACTCAAACACTCAAACACTCAAACACTCAACGACTCAAACACTCCAAGACTCAAACACTCAAACACTCAAAGACTCAAACACTCAAACACTCAAACACTCAAACACTCAAAGACTCAAAGACTCAAACACTCAAAGACTCAAAGACTCAAAAACTCAAAGACTCAAAGACTCAAAGACTCAAAGACTCAAACACTCAAACACTCAAAGACTCAAAGACTCAAACACTCAAAGACTCAAAGACTCAAAGACTCAAACACTCAAAGACTCAAACACTCAAAGACTCAAAGACTCAAACACTCAAACACTCAAACACTCAAACACTCAAACACTCAAACACTCAAACACTCAACACTCAAACACTCAAACACTCCAGGACTCAAACACTCAAAGACTCAAAGACTCAAACAGTCAAACACTCAAACACTCAAAGACTCAAACACTCAAACACTCAAACACTCAAACACTCAAACACTCAAAGACTCAAACACTCAAACACTCAAACACTCAAAGACTCAAAGACTCAA
>NC_141829.1:591893-594393 GCF_982586985.1 Callionymus lyra
CAAGAGATAAAATCAACACAAACTATGTGGTTTTGTGACAACAAAGGTTTCCTTAAATATTCCTGTTTAAAGCGAAATAAAAGAAGGTTTTTTGCCTCGACGTCTATTTTAAAGTCTTTCTGTTACATTTATTAACACATTATTAAAGTGAGACGATGAACCGACTCGACACCTTGAGGCTAAATTTAGTCCCAATGACTGGTGAGTGTGCGATGAAACACAAAATAAACAGAGGAGTGTGCGATGAAACACAAAATAAACAGAGGAGTGTGCGATGAAACACAAAATAAACAGACGAGTGTGCGATGAAACACAAAATAAACAGAGGAGTGTGCGATGAAACACAAAATAAACAGACGAGTGTGCGATGAAACACAAAATAAACAGAGGAGTGTGCGATGAAACACAAAATAAACAGACGAGTGTGCGATGAAACACAAAATAAACAGAGGAGTGTGCGATGAAACACAAAATAAACAGACGAGTGTGCGATGAAACACAAAATAAACAGAGGAGTGTGCGATGAAACACAAAATAAACAGAGGAGTGTGCGATGAAACACAAAATAAACAAACTGTTGTGTTGTTGTTGTGTTGTTGTTTTGTTGTTGTTGTGTTGTTGTTGTGTTGTTGTTGTGTTGTTGCTGTGTTGTTGTTGTGTTGTTGTTGTGTTGTTGTTGTGTTGTTGTTGTGTTGTTGTTGTGTTGTTGTTGTGTTGTTGCTGTGTTGTTGCTGTGTTGTTGTTGTGTTGTTGTTGTGTTGTTGTTGTGTTGTTGTTGTGTTGTTGCTGTGTTGTTGTTGTGTTGTTGTTGTGTTGTTGTTGTGTTGTTGTTGCTGTGTTGTTGTTGTGTTGTTGTTGTGTTGTTGCTGTGTTGTTGTTGTGTTGTTGTTGTGTTGTCCTCGGATGACACTCGACACAAAGCTGCGACAAACGTAGGATTGAGACGTAAAGAAAAATAATTTAAAACAACAATTGTCTCGAGAACAAACACATTTAATTTAGTATTTTCTACTTTAAACCATTTTAACTTTAATTTCTGAGACTCTATTGTTTAATTTGACACAAGGATTCTATTCACACGTTTCTTCTCATCATCAGCTGAAGGTTCTATTGTTTCTCTGTGTTGTTGTTTGTTTCTGTTCTTGTGTGTCAGTCGTCAAGAGAACCTTAAATATTCACGACGCTTGACGACAAACCAGAGAAGAATCCATCCCATAATCCTCAGGAGCTCAAGCATCACAGAGAAACTTTGTGAGAAACTCAAGTTTCTTCTGAGACACACACGGACACACACTGACACACACGGACACACACGGACACACACGGACACACACTGACACACACGGACACACACGGACACACACGGACACACACGGACACACACGGACACACACGGACACACACGGACACACACGGACACACACGGACACACACTGACACACACGGACACACACGGACACACACGGACACACACTGACACACACGGACACACACGGACACACACGGACACACACGGACACACACTGACACACACGGACACACACGGACACACACGGACACACACTGACACACACGGACACACACTGACACACACGGACACACACGGACACACACGGACACACATGGACACAAACGGACACACACGGACACACACTGACACACACTGACACACAACCATCCACACAACTTCTACACACAACCTTTCATGACCCTGTTTCTCTACCACATGTCGAGCTTCAACACAACAAACACACACCCGCAGTCCGAAGACCTGCAGTCTGAAGACCTGCAGTCCGAAGACCTGCAGTCCGAAGACCTGCAGTCTGAAGACCTGCAGTCTGAAGACCTGCAGTCTGAAGACCTGCAGTCTGAAGACCTGCAGTCTGAAGACCTGCAGTCCGAAGACCTGCAGTCTGAAGACCTGCAGTCCGAAGACCTGCAGTCCGAAGACCTGCAGTCCGAAGACCTGCAGTCCGAAGACCTGCAGTCCGAAGACCTGCAGTCTGAAGACCTGCAGTCCGAAGACCTGCAGTCTGAAGACCTGCAGTCTGAAGACCTGCAGTCCACAGCTGTTGTGCTTCTGCTTCGGGATCTTTGCTCCTGAATCCCAAACTGTCAGAAGGTGCAGAAGGACGTGTTTAAATCTTTCATCTTCATTTGTTCCGTGAGTGAAATCATGAAGCGATGCTTCAATAATAACTCATGAGACGTCAGAACCTGGTGTGTTGACCTTGAGTTTGCCTTCACTGCCTTCGCTGCCTTCGCTGCCTTCACTGCCTTCACTGCCTTCACTGCCTTCACTGCCTTCGCTGCCTTCACTGACTTCGCTGCCTTCGCTGCCTTCACTGCCTTCGCTGCCTTCACTGCCTTCACTGCCTTCGCTGCCTTCACTGCCTTCGCTGCCTTCGCTGCCTTCGCTGCCTTCGCTGCCTTCGCTGCCTTCGCTGCCTTCGCTGCCTTCGCTGCCTTCACTGCCTTCACTGCCTTCACTGACTTCGCT
>NC_141829.1:599393-604393 GCF_982586985.1 Callionymus lyra
CAACACCAGTGTCAAGTACTGGACAATGCTACACATATATACTTGTTACTACACTATCACAACACCAGAGTCAAGTACTGGACAATACTACACATATATACTTGTTACTACACTATCACAACACCAGAGTCAAGTACTGGACAATGCTACACATATATACTTGTTACTACACTATCACAACACCAGAGTCAAGTACTGGACAATACTACACATATATACTTGTTACTACACTATCACAACACCAGAGTCAAGTACTGGACAATACTACACATATATACTTGTTACTACACTATCACAACACCAGAGTCAAGTACTGGACAATACTACACATATATACTTGTTACTACACTATCACAACACCAGTGTCAAGTACTGGACAATACTACACATATATACTTGTTACTACACTATCACAACACCAGTGTCAAGTACTGGACAATACTACACATATATACTTGTTACTACACTATCACAACACCAGAGTCAAATACTGGACAATACTACACATATATACTTGTTACTACACTATCACAACACCAGTGTCAAGTACTGGACAATACTACACATATATACTTGTTACTACACTATCACAACACCAGTGTCAAGTACTGGACAATACTACACATATATACTTGTTACTACACTATCACAACACCAGCGTCAAGTACTGGACAATACTACACATATATACTTGTTACTACACTATCACAACACCAGAGTCACGTACTGGACAATACTACACATATATACTTGTTACTACACTATCACAACACCAGTGTCAAGTACTGGACAATACTACACATATATACTTGTTACTACACTATCACAACACCAGTGTCAAGTACTGGACAATACTACACATATATACTTGTTACTACACTATCACAACACCAGAGTCAAGTACTGGACAATACTACACATATATACTTGTTACTACACTATCACAACACCAGAGTCAAGTACTGGACAATACTACACATATATACTTATTACTAGACTATCACAACACCAGAGTCAAGTACAGGACAATACTACGCATATATTCTTATTACTACACTATCACAACAATACTACACATATATACTTGTTACTAGACTTCCACAACACCAAAGTCAAGTACTGGACAATACTACACATATCCTTGTTACTACACTATCACAACACCAGAGTCAAGTACTGGACAATACTACACATATATACTTGTTACTACACTATCACAACACCAGAGTCAAGTACTGGACAATACTACACATATATACTTGTTACTACACTATCACAACACCAGAGTCAAGTACTAGACAATACTGCACATATATACTTGTTACTACACTATTACAACAATACTACACATATATACTTGTTACTACACTATCACAACAATACTACACATATATACTTGTTACTACACTATCACAACAATACTACACATATATACTTGTTACTAGACTATCACAATACCAGAGTCAAGTACTGGACAATACTACACATATATATATGTATATATCGTATCCTTGTATCGTGATACTACCAACTCACCATCTTAACCACCGACCACTACGACAGTATCTTAACTTCTTTCTGTGTTTGTCAGAAAACACAAAAACACAAAAACACAAAAACACAAAAACACAAAAACACATTTACTCTCATGACACACGATTTATTTCAGTGAAATTGTTTGTCTTGTTGTCACGAGTTCATGAGCGAACAAAATGCTCAGTATTTCGCTGAATAACAATATATAGTAACGTTGACCCTGAATATATGAACAGAAAATACTCTTGTGAGTGAAGAGCAACACAATATTCTACACGTTTGTTCTGCTCGTGTCACTTTGGTTCTTTTGTGGCTTTTCTTCCAGAAACTTCAGATGAAGCAAGAGATCCTGGTTTAATAAAATGCATCTTCTCTCTCTGACCTGAAACATCCTCCAGTGAAGGAGCTCGTCGTGGAAGAAGTTTCTGCACATGATCGTGAAGTTCATGCGTCAGCGGCGAACGCAACACAATGACTCCGTGACATGATGTTGTCGAGGATCTCTTGGCGAGGATCTCAGGATCTCTGTCCTCCAGCAGCGTCTCATGTTCTCCACAAACACTCAGCTTCAGCGTAATCTTGGCCACCAGACGAATGATCTCATTAAGTCGCAGCTAAACGAGGGAATAAAAGCAACAGATTCGTCGTCTTGAACTCATCGATTGTCTGGATCTCAGCCACTGATCTACAACCTCAGCATCTCCATCAATAATCCAGAAGCAATTATGTCCGTGAGAGTCACCAGAAGATCCAGTGATTCACAGCCAGCGGTTCTTCTGCTCCATCTCTGCTGTCCATCTTCTTCACGGCAGCGTTCAAGGCTGCAAACACGCATCTGTCTTCCTGTCACACCTGCGGCATCAGCGCCGCCATGAAGGAGGACGACTGAGAGGAGCTGTCAGCTCTGAACCCACCAGAAGATCCTCCAACGTTCAGGCCTCGCAGCCAACGACGCTGACAAAACCTCGTCGGCTCCAAAATAGCTTCGACACGAGTATTTCTGGAGCTTCTTGTCTCAGAGTCGCTGGTTCTGCTCGTGGGTCACAGACGACAGTGACTTTATGTTGCTTTTAACTCTGGATTCTCATTTATTATTCAACTAAATGTTTTTTGTTATATCGTTATTTATTTGTCATTAATGAAATGTGCCTTTAATTAATGATTCATGTTTGTTTTTTCTTACCTCATGACACTGAATGTCTGAAGTTTCTTAAATACAACTATTATAATGATTATTATTATTGTTGTTATTATTATTATTATTGTTATTATTATTGCTATTATTATTATTATTATTATTGTTATTATTATTGTTATTATTATTATTATTATTATTATTGCTATTATTATTATTATTATTATTGTTATTATTATTATTATTATTATTATTATTATTATTATTATTATTATTGCTATTATTATTATTATTATTATTGTTATTATTATTATTATTATTGCTATTATTATTATTATTGTTATTATTATTATTGCTATTATTATTATTATTATTGTCATTATTATTATTATTATTATTATTATTATTATTATTATTGCTATTATAATGATTATTATTATTGTTGTTATTATTATTGTTATTATTATTATTATTATTGCTATTATTCTTATTGTTATTATTATTATTATTATTATTGTTATTATTATTATTATTATTGCTATTATTCTTATTGTTATTATTATTATTATTGTTATTATTATTATTATTATTATTGCTATTATTATTATTATTGTTATTATTATTATTATTATTATTATTATTATTATTATTATTATTATTATTATTATTATTATTATTGTTATTATTATTATTGCTATTATTATTATTATTATTATTATTATCATTATTATTATTATTATTGTACTTTTTATTATTATTATTATTATTATTTTTATTATTATTATTATTATTATTGCTATTATTATTATTATTGTTATTATTATT
This sequence comes from Callionymus lyra, assembly GCF_982586985.1. Classification (NCBI taxonomy): domain Eukaryota; kingdom Metazoa; phylum Chordata; class Actinopteri; order Syngnathiformes; family Callionymidae; genus Callionymus; species Callionymus lyra. The sequence goes on from NC_141829.1 coordinate 602,890, forward strand.
ATTATTATTATTGCTATTATTATTATTATTGTTATTATTATTATAATGATTGTTCTCTTTGCTGAACAATCTTTGCTTATTTAATAGAAACCTGTGGATCATTGAGTCGACAGCGCCACCTACTGAGCTCAGAGAGTGAAGCATCATGAAACTTCATCTGTCAATCAAACCAAACATCGTGTTGAACTGATCAATAAGAGAAGTTTCTCTGATCCATGAAACACAACATGAAACACAAAATGAAACAACTTGAAACACAACATGAAACACAACATGAAACACATCATGAAACACAACATGAAACACGTCATGAAACACAACATGAAACACATCATGAAAAACATCATGAAACACACCATGAAACACATCATGAAACACAACATGAAACACATCATGAAACACAACTTGAAACACAACATGAAACACAACATGAAACACATCATGAAACACAACATGAAACACATCATGAAACACAACATGAAACACATCATGAAAAACATCATGAAACACACCATGAAACACAACATGAAACACAACATGAAACACATCATGAAACACAACATGAAACACATCATGAAAAACATCATAAAACACACCATGAAACACATCATGAAACACAACATGAAACACATCATGAAAAACATCATGAAACACAACATGAAACACAACATGAAACACATCATGAAATACACCACATGAAACACATCATGAAACACAACATGAAACACATCATGAAAAACATCATGAAACACAACATGAAACACATCATGAAGCACAACATGAAACACAACATGAAACACAACATGGAACACAACATGAAACACAACATGAAACACAACATGAAACACAACATGAAACACATCATGAAACACAACATGAAACACAACATGAAAAACAACATGAAACACAACATGAAACACACCATGAAATACAACATGAAACACATCATGAAACACAAAATGAAACACATCATGAAACACAACATGAAACACATCATGAAACACAACATGAAACACAACATGAAACACATCATGAAACACAAAATGAAACACATCATTAAACACAAAATGAAACACATCATGAAACACAACATGAAACACAACATGAAACACATCATGAAACACAAAATGAAACACTTCATGAAACACAACATGAAACACATCATGAAACATAACATGAAACACACCATGAAACAACATGAAACACATCATGAAACATGACATGAAACACATCATGAAACACACCATGAAACACATCATGAAACACACCATGAAACACAACATGAAACACATCATGAAACACAACATGAAACACAACATGAAACACAACATGAAACACAACATGAAACACATCATGAAAAACATCATGAAACACAACATGAAACACATCATGAAACACAACATGAAACACATCATGAAAAACATCATGAAACACAACATGAAACACAACATGAAACACATCATGAAACACAACATGAAACACATCATGAAACACAACATGAAAC
>NC_141829.1:609393-620275 GCF_982586985.1 Callionymus lyra
ACACACCTGCACACACACCTGCACACACACCTGCACACACACCTGCACACACACCTGCACACACACCTGCACACACCTGCACACACACCTGCACACACCTGCACACACACCTGCACACACCTGCACACACACCTGCACACACCTGCACACACACCTGCACACACCTGCACACACACCTGCACACACCTGCACACACACCTGCACACACACCTGACACACACCTGCACACACACCTGCACACACCTGCACACACACCTGCACACACACCTGCACACACACCTGCACACACACCTGCACACACCTGCACACACCTGCACACACACCTGCACACACCTGCACACACACCTGCACACACCTGCACACACACCTGACACACACCTGCACACACACCTGCACACACCTGCACACACACCTGCACACACCTGCACACACACCTGCACACACACCTGCACACACACCTGCACACCCACCTGCACACACCTGCACACACACCTGCACACACCTGCACACACACCTGCACACACACCTGCACACACACCTGCACACACACCTGCACACACCTGCACACACACCTGCACACACCTGCACACACACCTGCACACACCTGCACACACACCTGCACACACACCTGCACACACACCTGCACACACCTGCACACACCTGCACACACCTGCACACACACCTGCACACACCTGCACACACACCTGCACACACACCTGCACCATCACTTTCTTCCTCACTCTCTGTCCAGGATCCGCAGTAATTGGATGAGCTGCCGCTCGACCCTTGAGCTCTTGTCATTCTTTCTCAAACTCTTCCTGGAATAATTGGATTCATTTCACCCTGAGCTTCTGTCGAGGAGCTCGTGAGAAACTTCCTGGACACTCGTGACGCGTTGACGTCGTTGACAACATGGACGTTGATAAAACAAGGGTTTGTGTTGATGTGTCTGTGATTAAAAACACATTCATTGACTCTTTTATTTCTCAAACAATTGTTGTAATAAAAGGATTTTTAGTTGATCCAACGAAACATTTGACTTTTGTCGTCACTGCAGCTGTCAATCAACAACATGGTTGTGTTGAAGCATGAGTTTGACCTTGACCCTGCAGGTCAGAACCATCCAAACACTGTGAACTTTGACTCGCCACAGAAAGTCTGCAGCGTGACTTGTGGCTCGTGAGCACATCAACATTCTAGCGGCGCACACTTGATTTAATCCCACGCCTGTGAGGAGATTCCAATTCATGAGACGCACCAGGAATAAATCACAGCGATAAACACTTTATAATCAAATCATAAAACATTTCCTGAAGATAAAAGTCTTATCAGCTGATGAAACACACACCAAGAAAGTTTCATAGAAAGAAAGTAGAAAATAATCACATTCATCTCAACAACAGTGTGTAACACTGGTGTGTCGTCACACACACATGTGAATGTTGCTGGACTGAAGGTCTTTTTCTAGAACAAAATATGAAACACAATCGTTTGAACACAGACGCAAACACACCTTTTTTGACCTTCAAAATGACCACAAACTCTGCACAGTTGAACTGGTCATTTGACTCACTGCTTCATTTTATTTTATTGTATGTTATTTTATTTTATTTTATTTTATTTTATTTTATTTTATTTTATTTTATTTTATTTTATTTTATTTTATTTTATTTTATTTTATTTTATTTCATTTCATTTTATTTCATTTTATTTTATTTTATTTCACTTTATTTTATTTTATTTCTCTTTATTTTATTTTATTTTATTTTATTTTATTTTATTTTATTTTATTTCACTTTATTTTATTTTATTTCTCTTTATTTCATTTTATTTTATTTTATTTCACTTTATTTTATTTTATTTCTCTTTATTTTGTTTTATTTCATTTTATTTTATTTTATTTCACTTTATTTTATTTTATTTCTCTTTATTTTATTTTATTTTATTTTATTTCTCTTTATTTTATTTTATTTTATTTTATTTTATTTCACTTTATTTTGTTACTGTAATAAAGGTTTTCAGATGATTGTGCTCCTAAACCAGCTGAGATGTTTTTCTCCTCCATTGACAGTCAAAGTCCATGTTGGTGAAGAACATCTCAGGCTCAAACCTCGACTCAAATGTTCTCCCGAACATTCCTCCACAGCAACAAATAAACATAAATAAAATCATCTGATGTCGTTTTATTTTCATCTTCTCTTTCCACCGACAACGGATTGAGCTTCAAAGGAAAATGTCTTCAGTGAACTGTTTCAATGACCTTGAGACTGGACTGAAGGACAGGGTCAAAAATGTTCCCTCAGAGGGAAGACATTCATTCAGGATGTAGAGATTTGTTTTATTGTCTCTACCAATTCTTTACTCATTCTTTTCTTTCTTTATCCTCCTCCTTGTCCCTCCTGCTCTTCATGTTCCCTCATTCTCTCCATGTTCCCCCCTGCTCTCCTCATGTTCCCTCATTCTCTCCATGTTCCCCCCTGCTCTCCTCATGTTCCCTCATTCTCTCCATGTTCCCTCCTGCTCTCCTCATGTTCCCTCATTCTCTCCATGTTCCCTCATTCTCTCCATGTTCCCTCCTGCTCTCCATGTTCCCTCCTGCTCTCCATGTTCCCTCATTCTCTCCATGTTCCCTCATTCTCTCCATGTTCTCTCCTGCCTTCCATGTTCCCTCCTGCTCTCCTCATGTTCCCTCATTCTCTCCATGTTCCCTCCTGCTCTCCATGTTCCCTCCTGCTCTCCATGTTCCCTCATTCTCTCCATGTTCCCTCATTCTCTCCATGTTCCCTCATTCTCTTCATGTTCCCTCATTCTCTCCATGTTTCCTCCTGCTCTCCTCATGTTCCCCCCTGCTCTCCTCATGTTCCCTCATTCTCTCCATGTTCCCTCATTCTCTCCATGTTCCCTCATTCTCTCCATGTTTCCTCCTGCTCTCCATGTTCCCTCCTGCTCTTCATGTTCCCTCCTGCTCACCTCATGTTCCCTCATTCTCTCCATGTTCCCTCATTCTCTTCATGTTCCCTCATTCTCTCCATGTTCCCTCATTCTCTGCATGTTCCCTCATTCTCTCCATGTTTCCTTCTCTCCATGTTTCCTCTTGCTCTTCATGTTCCCTCATTCTCTGCATGTTCCCTCATTCTCTCCATGTTCCCTCCTGCTCTTCATGTTCCCTCCTGCTCTCCATGTTCCCTCATTCTCTCCATGTTCCCTCATTCTCTCCATGTTACCTCCTGCTCTCCTCATGTTCCCTCATTCTCTGCATGTTCCCTCCTGCTCTTCATGTTCCCTCATTCTCTCCATGTTCCCTCCTGCTGTTCATGTTCCCTCATTCTCTCCATGTTCCCTCATTCTCTCCATGTTCCCTCATTCTCTCCATGTTCCCTCATTCTCTTCATGTTCCCTCATTCTCTCCATGTTTCCTCCTGCTCTCCATGTTCCCTCCTGCTCTTCATGTTCCCTCCTGCTCTCCTCATGTTCCCTCATTCTCTTCATGTTCCCTCATTCTCTCCATATTCCCTCATTCTCTCCATATTCCCTCATTCTCTCCATGTTCCCTCATTCTCTATATGTTCCCTCCTGCTCTTCATGTTCCCTCCTGCTCTCCTCATGTTCCCTCATTCTCTCCATGTTCCCTCATTCTCTTCATGTTCCCTCATTCTCTCCATGTTCCCTCATTCTCTGCATGTTCCCTCATTCTCTCCATGTTTCCTTCTCTCCATGTTTCCTCTTGCTCTTCATGTTCCCTCATTCTCTGCATGTTCCCTCATTCTCTCCATGTTCCCTCCTGCTCTTCATGTTCCCTCCTGCTCTCCATGTTCCCTCATTCTCTCCATGTTCCCTCATTCTCTCCATGTTACCTCCTGCTCTCCTCATGTTCCCTCATTCTCTGCATGTTCCCTCCTGCTCTTCATGTTCCCTCATTCTCTCCATGTTCCCTCCTGCTCTTCATGTTCCCTCATTCTCTCCATGTTCCCTCATTCTCTCCATGTTCCCTCATTCTCTCCATGTTCCCTCATTCTCTTCATGTTCCCTCATTCTCTCCATGTTTCCTCCTGCTCTCCATTTTCCCTCCTGCTCTTCATGTTCCCTCCTGCTCTCCTCATGTTCCCTCATTCTCTTCATGTTCCCTCATTCTCTCCATATTCCCTCATTCTCTCCATGTTCCCTCATTCTCTATATGTTTCCTCATTCTCTTCATGTTCCCTCATTCTCTTCATGTTCCCTCATTCTCTTCATGTTCCCTCATTCTCTCCATGTTTCCTCATTCTCTCCATGTTCCCTCATTCTCTCCATGTTCCCTCATTCTCTCCATGTTTCCTCCTGCTCTTCATGTTCCCTCATGCTCTCCTCATGTTCCCTCATTCTCTCCATGTTCCCTCATTCTCTCCATGTTCCCTCCTGCCTTCCATGTTCCCTCCTGCTCTCCTCATGTTCCCTGATTCTCTCCGTGTTCCCTCATTCTCTCCATGTTCCCTCCTGCTCTCCATGTTCCCTCATTCTCTCCATGTTTCCTCCTGCTCTCCATGTTCCCTCCTGCTCTTCATGTTCCCTCCTGCTCTCCTCATGTTCCCTCATTTTCTCAATGTTCCCTCATTCTCTCCATGTTCCCTCATTCTCTTCATGTTCCCTCATTCTCTCCATGTTTCCTCCTGCTCTCCTCATGTTCCCTCATTCTCTCCATGTTCCCTCATTCTCTCCATGTTTCCTCCTGCTCTCCTCATGTTCCCTCATTCTCTCCATGTTCCCTCATTCTCTCCATGTTCCCTCCTGCCTTCCATGTTCCCTCCTGCTCTCCTCATGTTCCCTCATTCTCTCCATGTTCCCTCATTCTCTCCATGTTCCCTCCTGCTCTCCATGTTCCCTCATTCTCTCCATCTTCCCTTCTGCTCTCCTCATGTTCCCTCATTCTCTCCATGTTCCCTCATTCTCTCCATGTTCCCTCCTGCCTTCCATGTTCCCTCCTGCTCTCCTCATGTTCCCTCATTCTCTCCATGTTCCCTCATTCTCTCCATGTTCCCTCATTCTCTTCATGTTCCCTCATTCTCTCCATGTTTCCTCGTGCTCTCCTCATGTTCCCTCCTGCTCTCCTCATGTTCCCTCATTCTCTCCATGTTCCCTCATTCTCTCCATGTTCCCTCCTGCTCTCCATGTTCCCTCATTCTCTCCATGTTTCCTCCTGCTCTCCATGTTCCCTCCTGCTCTTCATGTTCCCTCCTGCTCTCCTCATGTTCCCTCATTCTCTCCATGTTCCCTCATTCTCTTCATGTTCCCTCATTCTCTCCATGTTCCCTCATTCTCTGCATGTTCCCTCATTCTCTCCATGTTTCCTTCTCTCCATGTTTCCTCTTGCTCTTCATGTTCCCTCATTCTCTGCATGTTCCCTCATTCTCTCCATGTTCCCTCCTGCTCTTCATGTTCCCTCCTGCTCTCCATGTTCCCTCATTCTCTCCATGTTCCCTCATTCTCTCCATGTTACCTCCTGCTCTCCTCATGTTCCCTCATTCTCTGCATGTTCCCTCCTGCTCTTCATGTTCCCTCATTCTCTCCATGTTCCCTCCTGCTCTTCATGTTCCCTCATTCTCTCCATGTTCCCTCCTGCTCTTCATGTTCCCTCCTGCTCTCCTCATGTTCCCTCATTCTCTTCATGTTCCCTCATTCTCTCCATATTCCCTCATTCTCTCCATGTTCCCTCATTCTCTCCATGTTCCCTCCTGCTCTCCATGTTCCCTCCTTCTCTCTATGTTCCCTCATTCTCTTCATGTTTCCTCCTGCTCTCCATGTTCCCTCCTGCTCTTCATGTTCCCTCCTGCTCTCATCATGTTCCCTCATTCTCTCCATTTTCCCTCATTCTCTCCATGTTCCCTCATTCTCTTCATGTTCCCTCCTGCTCTCCATGTTCCCTCATTCTCTCCATGTTTCCTCCTGCTCTCCATGTTCCCTCCTGCTCTTCATGTTCCCTCCTGCTCTCCTCATGTTCCCTCATTCTCTCCATGTTCCCTAATTCTCTCCATGTTCCCTCATTCTCTCCATGTTCCCTCCTGCTCTCCATGTTCCCTCCTGCTCTCCATGTTCCCTCATTCTCTCCATGTTCCCTCATTCTCTCCATGTTCCCTCATTCTCTCCATGTTCTCTCCTGCCTTCCATGTTCCCTCCTGCTCTCCTCATGTTCCCTCATTCTCTCCATGTTCCCTCCTGCTCTCCATGTTCCCTCATTCTCTCCATGTTCCCTCATTCTCTCCATGTTCCCTCATTCTCTTCATGTTCCCTCATTCTCTCCATGTTTCCTCCTGCTCTCCTCATGTTCCCTCCTGCTCTCCTCATGTTCCCTCATTCTCTCCATGTTCCCTCATTCTCTCCATGTTCCCTCATTCTCTACATGTTCCCTCATTCTCTCCATGTTTCCTCCTGCTCTCCATGTTCCCTCCTGCTCTTCATGTTCCCTCCTGCTCTCCTCATGTTCCCTCATTCTCTCCATGTTCCCTCATTCTCTTCATGTTCCCTCATTCTCTCCATGTTCCCTCATTCTCTGCATGTTCCCTCATTCTCTCCATGTTTCCTTCTCTCCATGTTTCCTCTTGCTCTTCATGTTCCCTCATTCTCTGCATGTTCCCTCATTCTCTCCATGTTCCCTCCTGCTCTTCATGTTCCCTCCTGCTCTCCATGTTCCCTCATTCTCTCCATGTTCCCTCATTCTCTCCATGTTACCTCCTGCTCTCCTCATGTTCCCTCATTCTCTGCATGTTCCCTCCTGCTCTTCATGTTCCCTCATTCTCTCCATGTTCCCTCCTGCTCTTCATGTTCCCTCATTCTCTCCATGTTCCCTCATTCTCTCCATGTTCCCTCATTCTCTCAATGTTCCCTCATTCTCTTCATGTTCCCTCATTCTCTCCATGTTTCCTCCTGCTCTCCATGTTCCCTCCTGCTCTTCATGCTCCCTCCTGCTCTCCTCATGTTCCCTCATTCTCTTCATGTTCCCTCATTCTCTACATATTCCCTCATTCTCTCCATATTCCCTCATTCTCTCCATGTTCCCTCATTCTCTATATGTTCCCTCCTGCTCTTCATGTTCCCTCCTGCTCTCCTCATGTTCCCTCATTCTCTCCATGTTCCCTCATTCTCTTCATGTTCCCTCATTCTCTCCATGTTCCCTCATTCTCTGCATGTTCCCTCATTCTCTCCATGTTTCCTTCTCTCCATGTTTCCTCTTGCTCTTCATGTTCCCTCATTCTCTGCATGTTCCCTCATTCTCTCCATGTTCCCTCCTGCTCTTCATGTTCCCTCCTGCTCTCCATGTTCCCTCATTCTCTCCATGTTCCCTCATTCTCTCCATGTTACCTCCTGCTCTCCTCATGTTCCCTCATTCTCTGCATGTTCCCTCCTGCTCTTCATGTTCCCTCATTCTCTCCATGTTCCCTCCTGCTCTTCATGTTCCCTCATTCTCTCCATGTTCCCTCATTCTCTCCATGTTCCCTCATTCTCTCCATGTTCCCTCATTCTCTTCATGTTCCCTCATTCTCTCCATGTTTCCTCCTGCTCTCCATGTTCCCTCCTGCTCTTCATGTTCCCTCCTGCTCTCCTCATGTTCCCTCATTCTCTTCATGTTCCCTCATTCTCTCCATATTCCCTCATTCTCTCCATGTTCCCTCATTCTCTATATGTTTCCTCATTCTCTTCATGTTCCCCCATTCTCTTCATGTTCCCTCATTCTCTTCATGTTCCCTCATTCTCTCCATGTTTCCTCATTCTCTCCATGTTCCCTCATTCTCTCCATGTTCCCTCATTCTCTCCATGTTTCCTCCTGCTCTTCATGTTCCCTCATGCTCTCCTCATGTTCCCTCATTCTCTCCATGTTCCCTCATTCTCTCCATGTTCCCTCCTGCCTTCCATGTTCCCTCCTGCTCTCCTCATGTTCCCTGATTCTCTCCGTGTTCCCTCATTCTCTCCATGTTCCCTCCTGCTCTCCATGTTCCCTCCTGCTCTCCATGTTCCCTCATTCTCTCCATGTTTCCTCCTGCTCTCCATGTTCCCTCCTGCTCTTCATTTTCCCTCCTGCTCTCCTCATGTTCCCTCATTTTCTCAATGTTCCCTCATTCTCTCCATGTTCCCTCATTCTCTTCATGTTCCCTCATTCTCTCCATGTTTCCTCCTGCTCTCCTCATGTTCCCTCATTCTCTCCATGTTCCCTCATTCTCTCCATGTTTCCTCCTGCTCTCCTCATGTTCCCTCATTCTCTCCATGTTCCCTCATTCTCTCCATGTTCCCTCCTGCCTTCCATGTTCCCTCCTGCTCTCCTCATGTTCCCTCATTCTCTCCATGTTCCCTCATTCTCTCCATGTTCCCTCCTGCTCTCCATGTTCCCTCATTCTCTCCATGTTCCCTCCTGCTCTCCTCATGTTCCCTCATTCTCTCCATGTTCCCTCATTCTCTCCATGTTCCCTCCTGCCTTCCATGTTCCCTCCTGCTCTCCTCATGTTCCCTCATTCTCTCCATGTTCCCTCATTCTCTCCATGTTCCCTCATTCTCTTCATGTTCCCTCATTCTCTCCATGTTTCCTCGTGCTCTCCTCATGTTCCCTCCTGCTCTCCTCATGTTCCCTCATTCTCTCCATGTTCCCTCATTCTCTCCATGTTCCCTCCTGCTCTCCATGTTCCCTCATTCTCTCCATGTTTCCTCCTGCTCTCCATGTTCCCTCCTGCTCTTCATGTTCCCTCCTGCTCTCCTCATGTTCCCTCATTCTCTCCATGTTCCCTCATTCTCTTCATGTTCCCTCATTCTCTCCATGTTCCCTCATTCTCTGCATGTTCCCTCATTCTCTCCATGTTTCCTTCTCTCCATGTTTCCTCTTGCTCTTCATGTTCCCTCATTCTCTGCATGTTCCCTCATTCTCTCCATGTTCCCTCCTGCTCTTCATGTTCCCTCCTGCTCTCCATGTTCCCTCATTCTCTCCATGTTCCCTCATTCTCTCCATGTTACCTCCTGCTCTCCTCATGTTCCCTCATTCTCTGCATGTTCCCTCCTGCTCTTCATGTTCCCTCATTCTCTCCATGTTCCCTCCTGCTCTTCATGTTCCCTCATTCTCTCCATGTTCCCTCATTCTCTCCATGTTCCCTCATTCTCTTCATGTTCCCTCATTCTCTCCATGTTTCCTCCTGCTCTCCATGTTCCCTCCTGCTCTTCATGTTCCCTCCTGCTCTCCTCATGTTCCCTCATTCTCTTCATGTTCCCTCATTCTCTCCATATTCCCTCATTCTCTCCATGTTCCCTCATTCTCTACATGTTTCCTCATTCTCTTCATGTTCCCTCATTCTCTTCATGTTCCCTCATTCTCTTCATGTTCCCTCATTCTCTCCATGTTTCCTCAATCTCTCCATGTTCCCTCATTCTCTCCATGTTCCCTCATTCTCTCCATGTTTCCTCCTGCTCTTCATGTTCCCTCATGCTCTCCTCATGTTCCCTCATTCTCTCCATGTTCCCTCATTCTCTCCATGTTCCCTCCTGCCTTCCATGTTCCCTCCTGCTCTCCTCATGTTCCCTGATTCTCTCCGTGTTCCCTCATTCTCTCCATGTTCCCTCCTGCTCTCCATGTTCCCTCCTGCTCTCCATGTTCCCTCATTCTCTCCATGTTTCCTCCTGCTCTCCATGTTCCCTCCTGCTCTTCATGTTCCCTCCTGCTCTCCTCATGTTCCCTCATTCTCTCCATGTTCCCTCATTCTCTCCATGTTCCCTCATTCTCTTCATGTTCCCTCATTCTCTCCATGTTTCCTCCTGCTCTCCTCATGTTCCCTCATTCTCTCCATGTTCCCTCATTCTCTCCATGTTTCCTCCTGCTCTCCTCATGTTCCCTCATTCTCTCCATGTTCCCTCATTCTCTCCATGTTCCCTCCTGCCTTCCATGTTCCCTCCTGCTCTCCTCATGTTCCCTCATTCTCTCCATGTTCCCTCATTCTCTCCATGTTCCCTCCTGCCTTCCATGTTCCCTCCTGCTCTCCTCATGTTCCCTCATTCTCTCCATGTTCCCTCCTGCTCTTCATGTTCCCTCCTGCTCTTCATGTTTCCTCCTGCTCTCCTCATGTTCCCTCATTCTCTCCATGTTCCCTCATTCTCTCCATGTTCCCTCCTACCTTCCATGTTCCCTCCTGCTCTCCTCATGTTCCCTCATTCTCTCCATGTTCCCTCATTCTCTCCATGTTCCCTCCTGCCTTCCATGTTCCCTCCTGCTCTCCTCATGTTCCCTCCTGCTCTCCATGCTCCCTCCTGCTCTCCTCATGTTCCCTCATTCTCTCCATGTTCCCTCATTCTCTCCATGTTCCCTCATTCTCTCCATGTTCCCTCCTGCCTTCCATGTTCCCTCCTGCTCTCCTCATGTTCCCTCCTGCTGTCCATGTTCCCTCCTGCTCTCCATGTTCCCTCATTCTCTCCATGTGTCCTCCTCCTCTCCATGTTCCCTCCTGCTCTTCATGTTCCCTCCTGCTCTCCTCATGTTCCCTCATTCTCTCCATGTTCCCTCATTCTCTTCATGTTCCCTCATTCTCTCCATGTTCCCTCATTCTCTGCATGTTCCCTCATTCTCTCCATGTTTCCTTCTCTCCATGTTTCCTCTTGCTCTTCATGTTCCCTCATTCTCTGCATGTTCCCTCATTCTCTCCATGTTCCCTCCTGCTCTTCATGTTCCCTCCTGCTCTCCATGTTCCCTCATTCTCTCCATGTTCCCTCATTCTCTCCATGTTACCTCCTGCTCTCCTCATGTTCCCTCATTCTCTGCATGTTCCCTCCTGCTCTTCATGTTCCCTCATTCTCTCCATGTTCCCTCCTGCTCTTCATGTTCCCTCATTCTCTCCATGTTCCCTCATTCTCTCCATGTTCCCTCATTCTCTTCATGTTCCCT
>NC_141829.1:620375-667875 GCF_982586985.1 Callionymus lyra
CAGAAGGTCCTCGTGTCCTTCTCTGTTCTGGGATCAGAAGGTCCTCGTGTCCTTCTCTGTTCTGGGATAAGAAGGTCCTCGTGTCCTTCTCTGTTCTGGGATCAGAAGGTCCTCGTGTCCTTCTCTGTTCTGGGATAAGAAGGTCCTCGTGTCCTTCTCTGTTCTGGGATCAGAAGGTCCTCGTGTCCTTCTCTGTTCTGGGATAAGAAGGTCCTCGTGTCCTTCTCTGTTCTGGGATCAGAAGGTCCTCGTGTCCTTCTCTGTTCTGGGATAAGAAGGTCCTCGTGTCCTTCTCTGTTCTGGGATCAGAAGGTCCTCGTGTCCTTCTCTGTTCTGGGATAAGAAGGTCCTCGTGTCCTTCTCTGTTCTGGGATCAGAAGGTCCTCGTGTCCTTCTCTGTTCTGGGATCAGAAGGTCCTCGTGTCCTTCTCTGTTCTGGGATAAGAAGGTCCTCGTGTCCTTCTCTGTTCTGGGATCAGAAGGTCCTCGTGTCCTTCTCTGTTCTGGGATCAGAAGGTCCTCGTGTCCTTCTCTGTTCTGGGATCAGAAGGTCCTCGTGTCCTTCTCTGTTCTGGGATCAGAAGGTCCTCGTGTCCTTCTCTGTTCTGGGATCAGAAGGTCCTCGTGTCCTTCTCTGTTCTGGGATCAGAAGGTCCTCGTGTCCTTCTCTGTTCTGGGATCAGAAGGTCCTCGTGTCCTTCTCTGTTCTGGGATCAGAAGGTCCTCGTGTCCTTCTCTGTTCTGGGATCAGAAGGTCCTCGTGTCCTTCTCTGTTCTGGGATCAGAAGGTCCTCGTGTCCTTCTCTGTTCTGGGATCAGAAGGTCCTCGTGTCCTTCTCTGTTCTGGGATCAGAAGGTCCTCGTGTCCTTCTCTGTTCTGGGATCAGAAGGTCCTCGTGTCCTTCTCTGTTCTGGGATCAGAAGGTCCTCGTGTCCTTCTCTGTTCTGGGATCAGAAGGTCCTCGTGTCCTTCTCTGTTCTGGGATCAGAAGGTCCTCGTGTCCTTCTCTGTTCTGGGATCAGAAGGTCCTCGTGTCCTTCTCTGTTCTGGGATCAGAAGGTCCTCGTGTCCTTCTCTGTTCTGGGATCAGAAGGTCCTCGTGTCCTTCTCTGTTCTGGGATCAGAAGGTCCTCGTGTCCTTCTCTGTTCTGGGATCAGAAGGTCCTCGTGTCCTTCTCTGTTCTGGGATCAGAAGGTCCTCGTGTCCTTCTCTGTTCTGGGATCAGAAGGTCCTCGTGTCCTTCTCTGTTCTGGGATCAGAAGGTCCTCGTGTCCTTCTCTGTTCTGGGATCAGAAGGTCCTCGTGTCCTTCTCTGTTCTGGGATCAGAAGGTCCTCGTGTCCTTCTCTGTTCTGGGATCAGAAGGTCCTCGTGTCCTTCTCTGTTCTGGGATCAGAAGGTCCTCGTGTCCTTCTCTGTTCTGGGATCAGAAGGTCCTCGTGTCCTTCTCTGTTCTGGGATCAGAAGGTCCTCGTGTCCTTCTCTGTTCTGGGATCAGAAGGTCCTCGTGTCCTTCTCTGTTCTGGGATCAGAAGGTCCTCGTGTCCTTCTCTGTTCTGGGATCAGAAGGTCCTCGTGTCCTTCTCTGTTCTGGGATCAGAAGGTCCTCGTGTCCTTCTCTGTTCTGGGATCAGAAGGTCCTCGTGTCCTTCTCTGTTCTGGGATCAGAAGGTCCTCGTGTCCTTCTCTGTTCTGGGATCAGAAGGTCCTCGTGTCCTTCTCTGTTCTGGGATCAGAAGGTCCTCGTGTCCTTCTCTGTTCTGGGATCAGAAGGTCCTCGTGTCCTTCTCTGTTCTGGGATCAGAAGGTCCTCGTGTCCTTCTCTGTTCTGGGATCAGAAGGTCCTCGTGTCCTTCTCTGTTCTGGGATCAGAAGGTCCTCGTGTCCTTCTCTGTTCTGGGATCAGAAGGTCCTCGTGTCCTTCTCTGTTCTGGGATCAGAAGGTCCTCGTGTCCTTCTCTGTTCTGGGATCAGAAGGTCCTCGTGTCCTTCTCTGTTCTGGGATCAGAAGGTCCTCGTGTCCTTCTCTGTTCTGGGATCAGAAGGTCCTCGTGTCCTTCTCTGTTCTGGGATCAGAAGGTCCTCGTGTCCTTCTCTGTTCTGGGATCAGAAGGTCCTCGTGTCCTTCTCTGTTCTGGGATCAGAAGGTCCTCGTGTCCTTCTCTGTTCTGGGATCAGAAGGTCCTCGTGTCCTTCTCTGTTCTGGGATCAGAAGGTCCTCGTGTCCTTCTCTGTTCTGGGATCAGAAGGTCCTCGTGTCCTTCTCTGTTCTGGGATCAGAAGGTCCTCGTGTCCTTCTCTGTTCTGGGATCAGAAGGTCCTCGTGTCCTTCTCTGTTCTGGGATCAGAAGGTCCTCGTGTCCTTCTCTGTTCTGGGATCAGAAGGTCCTCGTGTCCTTCTCTGTTCTGGGATCAGAAGGTCCTCGTGTCCTTCTCTGTTCTGGGATCAGAAGGTCCTCGTGTCCTTCTCTGTTCTGGGATCAGAAGGTCCTCGTGTCCTTCTCTGTTCTGGGATCAGAAGGTCCTCGTGTCCTTCTCTGTTCTGGGATCAGAAGGTCCTCGTGTCCTTCTCTGTTCTGGGATCAGAAGGTCCTCGTGTCCTTCTCTGTTCTGGGATCAGAAGGTCCTCGTGTCCTTCTCTGTTCTGGGATCAGAAGGTCCTCGTGTCCTTCTCTGTTCTGGGATCAGAAGGTCCTCGTGTCCTTCTCTGTTCTGGGATCAGAAGGTCCTCGTGTCCTTCTCTGTTCTGGGATCAGAAGGTCCTCGTGTCCTTCTCTGTTCTGGGATCAGAAGGTCCTCGTGTCCTTCTCTGTTCTGGGATCAGAAGGTCCTCGTGTCCTTCTCTGTTCTGGGATCAGAAGGTCCTCGTGTCCTTCTCTGTTCTGGGATCAGAAGGTCCTCGTGTCCTTCTCTGTTCTGGGATCAGAAGGTCCTCGTGTCCTTCTCTGTTCTGGGATCAGAAGGTCCTCGTGTCCTTCTCTGTTCTGGGATCAGAAGGTCCTCGTGTCCTTCTCTGTTCTGGGATCAGAAGGTCCTCGTGTCCTTCTCTGTTCTGGGATCAGAAGGTCCTCGTGTCCTTCTCTGTTCTGGGATCAGAAGGTCCTCGTGTCCTTCTCTGTTCTGGGATCAGAAGGTCCTCGTGTCCTTCTCTGTTCTGGGATCAGAAGGTCCTCGTGTCCTTCTCTGTTCTGGGATCAGAAGGTCCTCGTGTCCTTCTCTGTTCTGGGATCAGAAGGTCCTCGTGTCCTTCTCTGTTCTGGGATCAGAAGGTCCTCGTGTCCTTCTCTGTTCTGGGATCAGAAGGTCCTCGTGTCCTTCTCTGTTCTGGGATCAGAAGGTCCTCGTGTCCTTCTCTGTTCTGGGATCAGAAGGTCCTCGTGTCCTTCTCTGTTCTGGGATCAGAAGGTCCTCGTGTCCTTCTCTGTTCTGGGATCAGAAGGTCCTCGTGTCCTTCTCTGTTCTGGGATCAGAAGGTCCTCGTGTCCTTCTCTGTTCTGGGATCAGAAGGTCCTTGTGTCCTTCTCTGTTCTGGGATCAGAAGGTCCTCGTGTCCTTCTCTGTTCTGGGATCAGAAGGTCCTCGTGTCCTTCTCTGTTCTGGGATCAGAAGGTCCTCGTGTCCTTCTCTGTTCTGGGATAAGAAGGTCCTCGTGTCCTTCTCTGTTCTGGGATCAGAAGGTCCTCGTGTCCTTCTCTGTTCTGGGATCAGAAGGTCCTCGTGTCCTTCTCTGTTCTGGGATCAGAAGGTCCTCGTGTCCTTGATCGTGAGACATCTGTGGCGTCCAACAGTGTTTACCTGAGAAAGAATCTCTCGTCATCAATCAAACAAACTGCAGACACGAGAGAAAACCTTTATCTCAGTTTTTCATGAAAACATTCAGTTTTTATCATCAAATGATTTTGCAGCAAAAATATTTACAAGACATGAATAAATGAAGACATGAATAAATGAAGACATGAATAGATGAAGACATGAATAAATGAAGACATGAATAGATGAAGACATGAATAAATGAAGACATGAATAAATGAAGACATGAATAAATGAAGACATGAGTAAATGAAGACATGAGTAAATGAAGACATGAATAAATGAAGACATGAGTAAATGAAGACATGAATAAATGAAGACATGAATAAATGAAGACATGAATAAATGAAGACATGAGTAAATGAAGACATGAGTAAATGAAGACATGAATAAATGAAGACATGAATAAATGAAGACATGAGTAAATGAAGACATGAGTAAATGAAGACATGAGTAAATGAAGACATGAATAAATGAAGACATGAATAAATGAAGACATGAGTAAATGAAGACATGAGTAAATGAAGACATGAATAAATGAAGACATGAATAAATGAAGACATGAGTAAATGAAGACATGAGTAAATGAAGACATGAATAAATGAAGACATGAGTAAATGAAGACATGAGTAAATGAAGACATGAATAAATGAAGACATGAGTAAATGAAGACATGAATATATGAAGACATGAATAAATGAAGACATGAATAAATGAAGACATGAGTAAATGAAGACATGAGTAAATGAAGACATGAGTAAATGAATATATGAATAAATGAAGACATGAATAAATGAAGACATGAGTAAATATAGACATGAGTAAATGAAGACATGAATAAATGAAGACATGAATAAATGAAGACATGAGTAAATGAAGACATGAGTAAATGAAGACATGAATAAATGAAGACATGAGTAAATGAAGACATGAGTAAATGAAGACATGAGTAAATGAAGACATGAATATATGAAGACATGAATAAATGAAGACATGAATAAATGAAGACATGAGTAAATGAAGACATGAGTAAATGAATACATGAATAAATGAAGACATGAATAAATGAAGACATGAGTAAATGAAGACATGAGTAAATGAAGACATGAATAAATGAAGACATGAGTAAATGAAGACATGAGTAAATGAAGACATGAATAAATGAAGACATGAGTAAATGAAGACATGAATATATGAAGACATGAATAAATGAAGACATGAGTAAATGAAGACATGAGTAAATGAAGACATGAATAAATGAAGACATGAATAGATGAAGACATGAATAAATGAAGACATGAATAGATGAAGACATGAATAAATGAAGACATGAATAAATGAAGACATGAGTAAATGAAGACATGAGTAAATGAAGACATGAATAAATGAAGACATGAATAAATGAAGACATGAATAAATGAAGACATGAGTAAATGAAGACATGAGTAAATGAAGACATGAATAAATGAAGACATGAGTAAATGAAGACATGAGTAAATGAAGACATGAGTAAATGAAGACATGAATAAATGAAGACATGAATAAATGAAGACATGAGTAAATGAAGACATGAGTAAATGAAGACATGAATAAATGAAGACATGAGTAAATGAAGACATGAGTAAATGAAGACATGAATAAATGAAGACATGAATAAATGAAGACATGAGTAAATGAAGACATGAGTAAATGAAGACATGAATAAATGAAGACATGAGTAAATGAAGACATGAATATATGAAGACATGAATAAATGAAGACATGAATAAATGAAGACATGAGTAAATGAAGACATGAGTAAATGAATACATGAATAAATGAAGACATGAATAAATGAAGACATGAGTAAATGAAGACATGAGTAAATGAAGACATGAATAAATGAAGACATGAATAAATGAAGACATGAGTAAATGAAGACATGAGTAAATGAAGACATGAATAAATGAAGACATGAATAAATGAAGACATGAGTAAATGAAGACATGAGTAAATGAAGACATGAATAAATGAAGACATGAGTAAATGAAGACATGAATATATGAAGACATGAATAAATGAAGACATGAATAAATGAAGACATGAGTAAATGAAGACATGAGTAAATGAAGACATGAGTAAATGAATACATGAATAAATGAAGACATGAATAAATGAAGACATGAGTAAATGAAGACATGAATAAATGAAGACATGAGTAAATGAAGACATGAGTAAATGAAGACATGAGTAAATGAAGACATGAATAAATGAAGACATGAGTAAATGAAGACATGAGTAAATGAAGACATGAGTAAATGAAGACATGAATAAATGAAGACATGAGTAAATGAAGACATGAGTAAATGAAGACATGAATAAATGAAGACATGAGTAAATGAAGACATGAATAAATGAAGACATGAGTAAATGAAGACATGAATAAATGAAGACATGAGTAAATGAAGACATGAATATATGAAGACATGAATAAATGAAGACATGAATAAATGAAGACATGAGTAAATGAAGACATGAGTAAATGAAGACATGAGTAAATGAATACATGAATAAATGAAGACATGAATAAATGACGACATGAGTAAATGAAGACATGAATAAATGAAGACATGAATAAATGAAGACATGAATAAATGAAGACATGAGTAAATGAAGACATGAGTAAATGAAGACATGAGTAAATGAAGACATGAATAAATGAAGACATGAGTAAATGAAGACACGAGTAAATGAAGACATGAATAAATGAAGACATGAGTAAATGAAGACATGAGTAAATGAAGACATGAGTAAATGAA
Organism: Callionymus lyra; assembly: GCF_982586985.1. Taxonomy (NCBI): domain Eukaryota; kingdom Metazoa; phylum Chordata; class Actinopteri; order Syngnathiformes; family Callionymidae; genus Callionymus; species Callionymus lyra. Next base: position 626,985 of record NC_141829.1, read on the forward strand.
GACATGAATAAATGAAGACATGAGTAAATGAAGACATGAATAAATGAAGACATGAGTAAATGAAGACATGAGTAAATGAAGACATGAGTAAATGAAGACATGAATAAATGAAGACATGAGTAAATGAAGACATGAATAAATGAAGACATGAGTAAATGAAGACATGAATAAATGAAGACATGAGTAAATGAAGACATGAGTAAATGAAGACATGAATAAATGAAGACATGAGTAAATGAAGACATGAGTAAATGAAGACATGAGTAAATGAAGACATGAATAAATGAAGACATGAGTAAATGAAGACATGAATAAATGAAGACATGAGTAAATGAAGACATGAGTAAATGAAGACATGAGTAAATGAAGACATGAATAAATGAAGACATGAGTAAATGAAGACATGAATAAATGAAGACATGAGTAAATGAAGACATGAGTAAATGAAGACATGAGTAAATGAAGACATGAATAAATGAAGACATGAGTAAATGAAGACATGAATAAATGAAGACATGAGTAAATGAAGACATGAATAAATGAAGACATGAGTAAATGAAGACATGAATAAATGAAGACATGAATAAATGAAGACATGAGTAAATGAAGACATGAGTAAATGAAGACATGACTAAATGAAGACATGAATAAATGAAGACATGAGTAAATGAAGACATGAATAAATGAAGACATGAGTAAATGAAGACATGAGTAAATGAAGACATGAGTAAATGAAGACATGAATAAATGAAGACATGAGTAAATGAAGACATGAATAAATGAAGACATGAGTAAATGAAGACATGAATAAATGAAGACATGAGTAAATGAAGACATGAATAAATGAAGACATGAGTAAATGAAGACATGAATAAATGAAGACATGAGTAAATGAAGTCATGAGTAAATGAAGACATGAGTAAATGAAGACATGAATAAATGAAGACATGAGTAAATGAAGTCATGAGTAAATGAAGACATGAGTAAATGAAGACATGAATAAATGAAGACATGAGTAAATGAAGACATGAATAAATGAAGACATGAGTAAATGAAGACATGAATAAATGAAGACATGAGTAAATGAAGACATGAATAAATGAAGACATGAATAGATGAAGACATGAATAAATGAAGACATGAATAAATGAAGACATGAATAAATGAAGACATGAATAAATGAACACATCAATTATTCATGTCTTTATTGTCATTATACGTATAAAAGTACAAAACAACCAAAGTTTGGTGTTAAAAATACACAAGTATACAGAAAATAAAGTTTAGAGTTTAAGAAAATCACTTTTGATGTAAATCTCACTACGTTTTTGTGATTGTGTTTGTTATAGTTTAAATTGTTGGATTCTAGTTTAAATTGTTTGATTCTAGTTTAAATTGTTTGATTCTAGTTTAAATTGTTGGATTATAGTTTAAAATTGTTGGATTATAGTTTAAAATTGTTGGATTACAGTTTAAATTGTTTGATTATAGTTTAAATTGTTTGATTCTAGTTTAAATTGTTTGATTACAGTTTAAATTGTTGGATTATAGTTTAAATTGTTTGATTACAGTTTAAATTGTTGGATTATAGTTTAAATTGTTGGATTTGGTTTAAATTGTTGGATTCTAGTTTAAATTGTTTGATTATAGTTTAAATTGTTGGATTATAGTTGAAAATTGTTTGATTATAGTTTAAATTGTTTGATTATAGTTGAAAATTGTTGGATTATAGTTAAAATTGTTTGATTACAGTTGAAAATTGTTGGATTATAGTTGAAAATTGTTTGATTATAGTTGAAAATTGTTTGATTATAGTTTAAATTGTTTGATTAAAGTTGAAAATTGTTGGATTATAGTTTAAATTGTTTGATTAAAGTTGAAAAATGTTTGATTACAGTTTAAATTGTTTAATTATAGTTTAAATTGTTTGATTCTAGTTTAAATTGTTTGATTATAGTTTAAATTGTTGGATTATAGTTGAAAATTGTTGGATTATAGTTGAAAATTGTTGGATTATAGTTGAAAATTTTTTGATAATAGTTGAAAATTGTTGGATTATAGTTGAAAATTGTTGGATTATAGTTGAAAATTGTTGGATTATAGTTTAAATTGTTTGATTATAGTTGAAAATTGTTTGATTATAGTTGAAAATTGTTTGATTATAGTTGAAAATTGTTGGATTATAGTTGAAAATTGTTGGATTATAGTTTAAATTGTTTGATTATAGTTGAAAATTGTTGGATTATAGTTGAAAATTGTTGGATTATAGTTGAAAATTGTTTGATTATAGTTGAAAATTGTTGGATTATAGTTGAAAATTGTTTGATTATAGTTTAAATTGTTTGATTAAAGTTGAAAATTGTTGGATTATAGTTTAAATTGTTGGATTATAGTTTAAATTGTTGGATTATAGTTTAAATTGTTGGATTATAGTTTAAATTGTTGGATTATAGTTGAAAATTGTTGGATTATAGTTGAAAATTGTTGGATTATAGTTGAAAATTGTTGGATTATAGTTTAAATTGTTTGATAATATTTGAAAATTGTTTGATTATAGTTGAAAATTGTTGGATTATAGTTGAAAATTGTTTGATTATAGTTTAAATTGTTGGATTATAGTTGAAAATTGTTTGATTATAGTTGAAAATAGTTGGATTATAGTTGAAAATTGTTTGATTATAGTTTAAATTGTTGGATTATAGTTTAAATTGTTGGATTATAGTTGAAAATTGTTGGATTATCGTTTAATTTGTTTGATTATAGTTTAAATTGTTGGATTGTAGTTTAAATTGTTTGATTATAGTTTAAATTGTTTGATTCTAGTTTAAATTGTTTGATTATAGTTTAAATTGTTGGATTATAGTTTAAATTGTTTGATTATAGTTTAAATTGTTGGATTATAGTTTAAATTGTTTGATTATAGTTTAAATTGTTGGATTATAGTTTAAATTGTTTGATTATAGTTTAAATTGGTGGATTATAGTTTAAATTGTTTGATTATAGTTTAAATTGTTGGATTATAGTTTAAATTGTTTGATTCTAGTTTAAATTGTTTGATTATAGTTTAAATTGTTGGATTATAGTTTAAATTGTTTGATTATAGTTGAAAATTGTTTGATTATAGTTTAAATTGTTTGATTATAGTTTAAATTGTTTGATTATAGTTTAAATTGTTGGATTATAGTTGAAAATTGTTTGATTATAGTTGAAAATTGTTTGATTATAGTTGAAAATTGTTGAATTATAGTTTAAATTGTTTGATTATAGTTTAAATTGTTGGATTATAGTTGAAAATTGTTTGATTATAGTTTAAATTGTTGGATTATAGTTTAAATTGTTGGATTATAGTTGAAAATTGTTTGATTATAGTTTAAATTGTTGGATTATAGTTGAAAATTGTTGGATTATAGTTGAAAATTGTTGGATTATAGTTTAAATTGTTTGATAATATTTGAAAATTGTTGGATTATAGTTGAAAATTGTTTGATTATAGTTTAAATTGTTTGATTCTAGTTTAAATTGTTTGATTATAGTTTAAATTGTTTGATTATAGTTTAAATTGTTTGATTATAGTTTAAATTGTTTGATTCTAGTTTAAATTGTTTGATTATAGTTTAAATTGTTGGATTATAGTTTAAATTGTTTGATTATAGTTTAAATTGTTGGATTATAGTTTAAATTGTTTGATTATAGTTTAAATTGTTGGATTATAGTTTTAATTGTTTGATTATAGTTTAAATTGTTGGATTATAGTTTAAATTGTTTGATTATAGTTGAAAATTGTTGGATTATAGTTTAAATTGTTGGATTATAGTTGAAAATTGTTTGATTACAGTTTAAATTGTTGGATTATAGTTTAAAATTGTTGGATTATAGTTTAAAATTGTTGGATTATAGTTTAAATTGTTTGATTATAGTTTAAATTGTTGGATTATAGTTTAAAATCGTTGGATTATAGTTTAAAATTGTTGGATTACAGTTGAAAATTGTTGGATTATAGTTGAAAATTGTTTGATTCTAGTTTAAATTGTTTGATTACAGTTTAAATTGTTTGATTATAGTTTAAATTGTTTGATTCTAGTTTAAATTGTTTGATTACAGTTTAAATTGTTTGATTCTAGTTTAAATTGTTTGATTACAGTTTAAATTGTTGGATTATAGTTTAAATTGTTTGATTACAGTTTAAATTGTTGGATTATAGTTTAAATTGTTGGATTATAGTTTAAATTGTTTGATTACAGTTTAAATTGTTGGATTATAGTTTAAATTGTTGGATTATAGTTTAAATTGTTGGATTATAGTTTAAATTGTTTGATTACAGTTTAAATTGTTGGATTATAGTTTAAATTGTTGGATTATAGTTTAAATTGTTGGATTATAGTTTAAATTGTTGGATTATAGTTTAAATTGTTGGATTATAGTTTAAATTGTTTGATTATAGTTTAAATTGTTGGATTATAGTTTAAATTGTTGGATTATAGTTTAAATTGTTGGATTACAGTTTAAATTGTTGGATTATAGTTTAAATTGTTGGATTATAGTTTAAATTGTTGGATTCTAGTTTAAATTGTTGGATTATAGTTTAAATTGTTGGATTATAGTTTAAATTGTTGGATTATAGTTTAAATTGTTGGATTATAGTTTAAATTGTTGGATTCAAGTTTAAATTGTTGGATTATAGTTTAAATTGTTGGATTATAACAAGAATCTACTTCAATAAAGCTCTTCATTGATCACTTGTTATTATAACTATAAAAATAAAGGAATATGAAGAAATATTTGATCTCAAACTCGCTTCATTGAAACATGAATCTTTGATTATGATTTTCTACTTGATTTTCCTCAAGGATGGTTTTTAAAACTTTATTTTTGATTACGTTTCACTATTAAATGAAGTTTACGTTGAAGTCTGTTCTCAGGAAACTTGTTTATTCTGCAGCATCTTCTCAAGAGTCGAGTCTGAGCCACGATCACATCTGTCAGGAGGATCTACAGCAGCAGCAGAAACTTCTGCAAGTCAAACTCTGACTCATTTACATCTTATATATATATATATGTATATGTATATATATATATATATATATATATATATATATGTATATGTATATATATATATATACATATATATATATATATATATATATATATATATATATATATATATATATATATATATGTATATGTATATATATATATATATATATATATATATATATATATATATATATATATATGTATATTATGGCATATATGAGCATGTTTTTGTTATTGTTGATGCTCTGTAAATTTATGTTATTATATATTCTAGTTTGTGTTTGTGAATTTGTATGACGGGAAAATCAGGGGGAAGTTTTTTTAAGGGGTTGAGGGGAGGTGAGTGGAGACACCTGGGGAACCAGAGGAACCAGAGGAACCAGAGGAACCAGTGGAACCAGAGACACCAGAGACACCTGGGGAACCAGAGGAACCAGAGGAACCAGAGGAACCAGTGGAACCAGAGACACCTGGGGAACCAGAGGAACCAGAGACACCTGGGGAACCAGAGGAACCAGAGGAACCAGAGACACCTGGGGAACCAGAGGAACCAGAGACACCTGGGGAACCAGAGGAACCAGAGACACCTAGGGAACCAGAGGAACCAGAGACACCTGGGGAACCAGAGGAACCAGAGACACCTGGGGAACCAGAGGAACCAGAGGAACCAGAGGAACCAGTGGAACCAGAGACACCTGGGGAACCAGAGGAACCAGAGACACCTGGGGAACCAGAGGAACCAGAGACACCTGGGGAACCAGAGGAACCAGAGACACCTAGGGAACCAGAGGAACCAGAGACACCTGGGGAACCAGAGGAACCAGAGACACCTGGGGAACCAGAGGAACCAGAGACACCTGGGGAACCAGAGGAACCAGAGACACCTGGGGAACCAGAGGAACCAGAGACACCTGGGGAACCAGAGGAACCAGAGACACCTGGGGAACCAGAGGAACCAGAGGAACCAGAGACACCAGAGCAACCTGAGGAACCAGAGACACCTGAGGAACCAGAGGAACCAGAGACACCAGAGGAACCAGTGGAACCAGAGACACCAGAGGAACCAGAGACACCTGGGGAACCAGAGGAACCAGAGGAACCAGAGGAACCAGAGACACCAGAGGAACCAGTGGAACCAGAGACACCAGAGACACCTGGGGAACCAGAGGAACCAGAGACGCCTGGGGAACCAGAGGAACCAGAGGAACCAGAGACACCTGGGGAACCAGAGGAACCAGAGACACCTAGGGAACCAGAGGAACCAGAGACACCTGGGGAACCAGAGGAACCAGAGACACCTGGGGAACCAGAGGAACCAGAGACACCTGGGGAACCAGAGGAACCAGAGACACCTGGGGAACCAGAGGAACCAGAGGAACCAGAGACACCTGGGGAACCAGAGGAACCAGAGACACCTGGGGAACCAGAGGAACCAGAGGAACCAGAGACACCTGGGGAACCAGAGGAACCAGAGACACCTGGGGAACCAGAGGAACCAGAGGAACCAGAGACAAAAGCACGAGCCAGGAGGACAAACTGTCCTTCAATAAAAACATAATTATTGCTTTTTTTTAAATAATAATTGGAATTAAAATATAACAAATATTGAATAATTAAAGTAAACATATAAAAATATAGCCTCTGCTGTCTGTGGTCTGCTGGGGAGCAGGCAGGAGCAGGACATGAAGAACTGAACAGGCTGGTCAGGAGGATCTGTCCTGTCGCTCGCTGGACTCATGGAGGAGGTGGGAGAGAGGAGGAGGTGGAGGAGGTGGGAGAGAGGAGGAGGTGGAGGAGGTGGAGGAGGTGGAGGAGGTGGAGGAGGTGGAGGAGGTGGAGGAGGTGGAGGAGGTGGAGGAGGTGGGAGAGAGGAGGAGGTGGAGGAGGTGGGAGAGAGGAGGAGGTGGAGGAGGTGGGAGAGAGGAGGAGGTGGAGGAGGTGGGAGAGAGGAGGAGGTGGGAGAGAGGAGGAGGTGGGAGAGAGGAGGAGGTGGAGGAGGTGGAGGAGGTGGGAGAGAGGAGGAGGTGGAGGAGGTGGGAGAGAGGAGGAGGTGGAGGAGGTGGGAGAGAGGAGGAGGTGGGAGAGAGGAGGAGGTGGAGGAGGTGGAGAGAGGAGGAGGTGGAGGAGGTGGGAGAGAGGAGGAGGTGGGAGAGAGGAGGAGGTGGGAGAGAGGAGGAGGTGGAGGAGGTGGAGGAGGTGGGAGAGAGGAGGAGGTGGAGGAGGTGGGAGAGAGGAGGAGGTGGAGGAGGTGGAGGAGGTGGAGGAGGTGGAGGAGGTGGAGGAGGTGGAGGAGGTGGGAGAGAGGAGGAGGTGGAGGAGGTGGGAGAGAGGAGGAGGTGGAGGAGGTGGGAGAGGAGGAGGGGAGGTGGGGGAGGTGGAGGAGGTGGGAGAGAGAGGAGGTGGAGGAGGTGGGAGAGAGGAGGAGGTGGAGGAGGTGGAGAGAGGAGGAGGTGGGAGAGAGGAGGAGGTGGGAGAGAGGAGGAGGTGGAGGAGGTGGGAGAGGAGGAGGTGGAGGAGGTGGGAGAGAGGGGAGAGGTGGAGGAGGTGGGAGAGAGGAGGAGGTGGAGGAGGTGGGAGGGAGGAGGAGGTGGAGAGAGGAGGAGGTGGGAGAGAGGAGGAGGTGGAGAGTGGAGGAGGTGGGAGAGGAGGAGGGGTGGAGGAGGTGGGAGAGAGGAGGAGGTGGGAGAGTGGAGGAGGAGGTGGTGGAGAGAGGAGGAGGTGGAGGAGGTGGGAGAGAGGAGGAGGTGGAGGAGGTGGGAGAGAGGAGGAGGAGGAGGAGGTGGAGGAGGAGGGAGGAGAGGAGGAGGTGGAGGAGGTGGGAGAGAGGAGGAGGTGGAGGAGGTGGAGGAGGTGGAGGAGGTGGAGGAGGTGGAGGAGGTGGAGGAGGTGGGAGAGGAGGAGGTGGAGGAGGTGGAGAGAGGAGGAGGTGGAGGAGGTGGAAGAGAGGAGGAGGTGGAGGAGGTGGGGAGAGAGGAGAGGTGGGAGAGAGGAGGAGGTGGAGGAGGTGGGAGAGAGGAGGAGGTGGAGGAGGTGGGAGAGAGGAGGAGGTGGGAGAGAGGAGGAGGTGGGAAGAGGAGGAGGTGGAGGAGTGGGGAGAGGAGGAGGTGGAGGAGGAGGAGGGAGGGAGGTGGTGGAGGAGGTGGGGAGAGGAGGAGGTGGGAGGAGGAGGAGGTGGGAGAGAGGAGGAGGTGGAGGAGGTGGGAGAGAGGAGGAGGTGGAGGAGGTGGGAGAGAGGAGGAGGTGGAGGAGGTGGGGAGAGGAGGACACTCTCCAGACTCTCCTCCATCAGGGACAACACTCCTCTGCACCTGAGGAGGAGCAGCTCCTTCAGGGGTTCAGGCCCCCAGTGTAGGAGCGTATAGAAGGTCCTTCATCTCAACTGCTGTCTTTTAACTCTTGAAATATCCTGATGCTAATCCGTGTGTTTTTCTTCTCGTGTGTTTTATTTTATTTTTTGTTTTTATTTTATTTTATTTTTATTTTTATTTTATTCTATTGTATTTTGTTAATAGTGTTAAAATTCTAATTTTGTAAATAATTGTATATTTTTAAGATCTTTTTTATTTTATTTTGTATTATATCTTTTATTATTTCTTTTTTCCTTCACTTTATTTTTTTCAACTGCGCTGTTGATGTGAAAGTGTTTCCTTCTGGATGAATAAAGCTTTTCTATTCTATTCTATTCTATTCTATTCTATTCTATTCTATTCTATTCTATTGAATAATTGAAATTAAAATATAACAAATATTGAATAATTGAAATAAAAATATAACAAATATTGAATAATTAAAAAAAATATATAACAAATATTGAATAATTGAAATAAAAATATAACAAATATTGAATAATTAAAATAAAAATATAACAAATATTGAATAATTAAAATAAAAATATAACAAATATTGAATAAATGAAATAAAAATATAACAAATATTGAATAATTGAAATAAAAATATAACAAATATTGAATAATTGAAATAAAAATATAACAAATATTGAATAATTGAAATAAAAATATAACAAATATTGAATAATTTAAATAAAAATATAACAAATATTGAATAATTAAAATAAAAATATAACAAATATTGAATAATTGAAATAAAAATATAACAGCATAAAAGCCTTTAAAATCCTTGCATTTACAAGAGTAGAAATGTTACGATGAGAGACTTTTAGAAACGTTCTCGTGTCGAATCCATCATCATTGAAGCAGGTGTGAAGCCATCAGAGAAGATTGAGAAGATGTTTCACCTGGTTTTCTTGAGAACATCCTTGAAAAAAGACATGATTGAGAAACAGAACCAGACTGAGGAGCAGAAAGAAGGAAAAAGAACAATATGTGACGTCAACTCATGGACTTCATCTCTACACAAAGACAACTGGAGTCTTTTACTGGAGGTCAAAGGTTACACTTTATTGACACTGAAGAGCAAACAAGAGTCACAATGATTACAAAGAAAGATTCATCCAAACACTCGTGGATCATGTTGACGCTCAGAGAGTCTCTGGCTGAACATCTGCTGGAGACACTTCCAACATCTGCACTTCCTCCACAGGTGCTGGGAGCTGCTCTCTGCTCCTCTGGACCACAACAACAACAACAACAACAACAACAACAACAACACACATCATGAAGATCACAACACTGAGCATCACAGACCGCACTAGATGGTGATCAACCTCTGGCTCTCCGAACACTACAAGGGTCTTAGATGTGAACACACAACGATCGTCTTTCTTAACCACACACCAGAAGTCTCCTCTGTGTTCCAGAGAGATGTTCGTGATCACCAGGCTCGTGTCGGAGCGAGAGATTCTGTCTTCTTGTCCTTCATATACACGTGATGTTCTTCCTTCAGTTCTGTTTGTCTTCATGAACCAGTGGATCTCATCAGTCTGTTTCCAGTCACATCGTAGAGTCTCGTTCTCTCCTCCAGTGAAGAACACCTCAGCAGGCGGGTCAGACTCAGGACACACAAACAGGGTGTTATGATCAAACTGACCACTGCGAGCACAGATGTATAAACCTGTGTGGTTCAAGGTCAGTGATGGAAACATCAGAGTGTAGTTGTCAATATCTTCATATGTCATCACTGATCTAATCTCCCACACATGTGGTTTGTTTCCAGTGACGTCAGAGCAGTTCAGCTCCAGACTCTCTCCCACTGACCTGTGAATGTGATTATATTGTATATAAACATGAAACTCCTTCAGTCGTTCACAGCTCTGATGGTTCTTCTGCAGACAGGAATAAGAGAACGAACCAGAACTTACACCAAACGTTACCAGAAGAGAAGTTTTGTTCTTCACTTGCTGTAGTTTGTTCATTGAAGATGTTTCATCATCGATTAAAGTTAATTCATAATTTCTTGTTCTGCGGTTTAATTGATATAAAGCCCACTGAACACTCTGGTTTGGTCCCACACTGTCACAGTTCAGCTCCAGTGTCTGTCCAACATAAGGTCTCAATTCCTGACGTCTCATCTTTCGTTTGTCACAAACCAGGAGAGTGAAGTTCTTCTCGTGCGTCACGTTGTTCTGGGTCCAGCACAGTTCTTGGTACTGACCCGAGTCTGAAGCCTTCAGAGGGTCTGTTATATAAGAAGCTTCTCTCTGCAGACTGGAGTCCTCACTCATGGTGACCTGGAGAACGTTCAACACATCAGTTCGGACACGATCGAAGTCACACTCACTTGTACTCACATGATGTGAAGAGTTCCACAGAAGTTCCTTCTCCTCACCGATCCATCTGGAGATCAAACAGACGCCATCAGCTGGTTTGTTCAGGAAGAAGCGATGATCGTCTCCTTCTCTCTTGAGGATCTCAGCGAGGATGTTGTTGGAGAAGAAGGTCAGCAGCAGCAGCATCAGTGCAGCCATGTCTGCGTCTGTGAGTGAGAGTCGCCTCTGCAGCGACTTCATGATGTCAATCTCTTCCCCATCAGCAGCTTCTCGCCTACGATTGGTGGAACCAGACGATAACAGGATGTTCTACGTCTACTTCCTGTTTCATCAGATGTGAAGCAACAACGTGTGTGAACTCACATGATTGACACTATTTTAATGCAATAAAAACATCATTATTGCTTTTTTTTAATAATAATTGGAATCAAAATATAACTTATATTGAATAATTGAAATTAAAATATAGCAAATATTGAATAATTAAAATATGACAAATATTGAATAATTACAATTAAAGTATAAAAAAAATATTGAATAATTGACATTTAAATATTACAAATAATGAATAATTAAAATATAAAAAATATTGAATAATTGAAATTAAACAATAACAAATATTGAATAATTAAAATATAACAAATATTGAATAATTAAAATATAACAAATATTGAATAATTGAAATTAAACTATAACAAATGGTGAATAATTAAAATATAACAAATATTTAATATTCAAATATAAAAATATTGAATAATTAAAATTAAACTATATCAAATATTGAATAAAAAAAATATAACAAATATTTAATATTCAAATTAAACTATAGCAAATATTGAATAATTAAAATATGACAAATATTGAATAATTAAAATATAACAAATATTTAAAAAAAAAAATTCACGCCGGCAACACGGATCAGTCGTTTTTTTCCACCTGATCGTAAGGCAGTGATTGCGCGGACAAAAGCGACTTCACGGCCGTCCTGCGTCTCTGCGCCTCACCTAGGATTCACTTAACGCAGCCTTTTTTCTTGGACAATAATGGACTTGAACTTTGGACACTGATCGCGGGGGTTTGACTGACGGGTGTCGCAGGTGTTCGTTGTTTTGTTCATGTTTGTTTGATCCTCCTTTAAGGAGCTTTTTTTTGTTGAATGTTATTAGGTAAATATATTTTGATGAACTTCTATAACGGCTTCATGTCAGTGTTGTTATAATTAATGCTGTCACTCTGGAGCGTCACCGGGTCTGAAGCTCCGCCCATGAAGAATGAGTGTGTGATGATCTCTCCAGGAGTTATGTGAGGAGGTTACAGAGTGACCTTTAGTTTTAGTCAAAACCAGATCAACACGTCAACAGACCGTTTTCAACAGGAAGCAGAAAAGAAGCAGAAGAACTTCATCGTCTCCATCCATGAGAAGATTCTTCAGGAGGAAGTTTAGTTTAATGTCACAACTGCATCCCATAATAGAATATCTGCCATCTTGGTTCGACTGACGATTCAACACACCTGAGGATTCATCACGACACACATGATGATTCATCACGACACACCTGAGGATTCATCACGACACACATGATGATTCATCACGACACACCTGACGATTCATCACGACACACCTGACTTTTCATCACGACACACCTGACGATTCATCATGACACACCTGACGATTCATCACGACACACCTGACGATTCATCACGACACACCTGACTTTTCATCATGACACACCTGACGATTCATCACGACACACCTGACGATTCATCACGACACACCTGACTTTTCATTACGACACACCTGACGATTCATCACGACACACCTGACTTTTCATCACGACACACCTGACTTTTCATCACGACACACCTGACGATTCATCACGACACACCTGACTATTCATTATGACACACGTGACGATTCATCACGACACACCTGACTTTTCATCACGACACACCTGACGATTCATTACGACACACCTGACTTTTCATCACGACACACCTGACGATTCATTACGACACACCTGACTATTCATTACGACACACGTGACGATTCATCACGACACACCTGACTTTTCATCACGACAAACCTGACGATTCATTACGACACACCTGACTTTTCATCACGACACACCTGACGATTCATCACGACACACCTGACTATTCATTACGACACACGTGACGATTCATCACGACACACCTGACTTTTCATCACGACACACCTGATGATTCATCACGACACACGTGACGATTCATCACGACACACCTGACTTTTCATCACGACACACCTGACGATTCATCACGACACACCTGACTATTCATTACGACACACGTGACGATTCATCACGACACACCTGACTTTTCATCACGACACACCTGACGATTCATTACGACACACCTGACTTTTCATCACGACACACCTGACGATTCATTACGACACACCTGACTATTCATTACGACACACGTGACGATTCATTACGACACACCTGACTTTTCATCACGACACACCTGACGATTCATTACGACACACCTGACTTTTCATCACGACACACCTGACGATTCATTACGACACACCTGACTATTCATTACGACACACGTGACGATTCATCACGACACACCTGACTTTTCATCACGACACACCTGACGATTCATTACGACACACCTGACTTTTCATCACGACACACCTGACGATTCATTACGACACACCTGACTTTTCATCACGACACACCTGAAGATTCATTACGACACACCTGACTATTCATTACGACACACGTGACGATTCATCACGACACACCTGACTATTCATCACGAAACACCTGACGATTCATCACGACACACCTGATGATTCATCACGACACACCTGAGGATTCATCACGACACACCTGTGATTCATCACAACACACCTGAGGATTCATCACGACACACCTGTGATTCATCACGACACACCTGAGGATTCATCACGACACACCTGTGATTCATCACGACACACCTGTGATTCATCACGACACACCTGAGGATTCATCACGACACACCTGAGGATTCATCACGACACACATGATGATTCATCACGACACACCTGACTTTTCATCACGACACACCTGACGATTCATCACGACACACCTGATGATTCATCACGACACACCTGACTTTTCATCACGACACACCTGACGATTCATCACGACACACCTGACTATTCATTATGACACACGTGACGATTCATCACGACACACCTGACTTTTCATCACGACACACCTGACGATTCATTACGACACACCTGACTTTTCATCAAGACACACCTGACGATTCATTACGACACACCTGACTATTCATTACGACACACGTGACGATTCATCACGACACACCTGACTTTTCATCACGACACACCTGACGATTCATTACGACACACCTGACTTTTCATCACGACACACCTGACGATTCATCACGACACACCTGACTATTCATTACGACACACGTGACGATTCATCACGACACACCTGACTTTTCATCACGACACACCTGATGATTCATCACGACACACGTGACGATTCATCACGACACACCTGACTTTTCATCACGACACACCTGACGATTCATCACAACACACCTGACTATTCATTACGACACACGTGACGATTCATCACGACACACCTGACTTTTCATCACGACACACCTGACGATTCATTACGACACACCTGACTTTTCATCACGACACACCTGACGATTCATTACGACACACCTGACTATTCATTACGACACACGTGACGATTCATCACGACACACCTGACTTTTCATCACGACACACCTGACGATTCATTACGACACACCTGACTTTTCATCACGACACACCTGACGATTCATTACGACACACCTGACTATTCATTACGACACACGTGACGATTCATCACGACCCACCTGACTTTTCATCACGACACACCTGACGATTCATTACGACACACCTGACTTTTCATCACGACACACCTGACGATTCATTACGACACACCTGACTTTTCATCACGACACACCTGAAGATTCATTACGACACACCTGACTATTCATTACGACACACGTGACGATTCATCACGACACACCTGACGATTCATCACGAAACACCTGACGATTCATCACGACACACCTGATGATTCATCACGACACACCTGAGGATTCATCACGACACACCTGTGATTCATCACAACACACCTGAGGATTCATCACGACACACCTGTGATTCATCACGACACACCTGAGGATTCATCACGACACACCTGTGATTCATCACGACACACCTGAGGATTCATCACGACACACCTGAGGATTCATCACGACACACATGATGATTCATCACGACACACATGATGATTCATCACGACACACCTGACGATTCATCACGACACACCTGACGATTCATCACGAAACACCTGACGATTCATCACGACACACCTGACGATTCATCACGAAACACCTGAGGATTCATCACGACACACATGATGATTCATCACGACACACCTGAGGATTCATCATGACACACCTGACGATTCATCACGAAACACCTGACGATTCATCACGACACACCTGACGATTCATCACGAAACACCTGAGGATTCATCACGACACACATGATGATTCATCACGACACACCTGAGGATTCATCACGACACACCTGAGGATTCATCACGACACACGTGATGATTCATCACGACACACCTGAAGATTCATCACGAAACACCTGACGATTCATCACGAAACACCTGAGGATTCATCACGAAACACCTGACGATTCATCACGAAACACCTGAGGATTCATCACGACACACATGATGATTCATCACGACACACCTGACGATTCATCACGACACACCTGACGATTCATCACGACACACCTGACGATTCATCACGACACACCTGACAATTCATCACGACACACCTGAAGACTCATCACGACACACCTGACTATTCATCACGACACACCTGACGATTCATCACGACACACCTGACGATTAATCACGACACACCTGAATATTCATCACGACACACCTGACGATTCATCACGACACACCTGACGATTCATCACAACACAACTGATGATTCATCATGACACACCTGACGATTCATCACGACACACCTGACGATTCATCACGACACACCTGACGATTCATCACGACACCTGACGATTCATCACGACACACCTGACGATTCATCACGACACACCTGAAGATTCATCACGACACACCTGACGATTCTTCACGACACACCTGACGATTCATCACGACACACCTGAAGATTCATCACGACACACCTGACGATTCATCACGACACACATGATGATTCATCACGACACACCTGACGATTCATCACGACACTCCTGACGATTCATCACGACACACCTGAGGATTCATCACGACACACCTGACAATTCATCACGACACACCTGAAAACTCATCACGACACACCTGACTATTCATCACGACACACCTGACGATTCATCACGACACACCTGACGATTCATCACGACACACCTGAAGATTCATCACGACACACCTGACGATTCATCACGACACACCTGACGATTCATCACAACACAACTGATGATTCATCACGACACACCTGACGATTCATCACGACACACCTGAGGATTCATCACGACACACCTGACGATTCATCACGACACCTGACGATTCATCACGACACCTGACGATTCATCACGACACACCTGACGATTCATCACGACATACCTGACAATTCATCACGACACACCTGACGACTCATCACGACACACCTGACTATTCATCACGACACACCTGACGATTCATCACGACACACATGATGATTCATCACGACACACATGACGATTTATCGCGACACACCTGACGATTCATCACGACACACCTGACGATTCATCACGACACACCTGAGGATTCATCACGACACACCTGACTATTCATTACGACACACGTGACGATTCATCACGACACACCTGACGACTCATCACGACACACCTGACGATTCATCACGACACACCTGACGACTCATCACGACACACCTGACGATTCATCACGACACACCTGAAGATTCATCACGACACACCTCAAGATTCATCACGACACACCTGACGATTCATCACGACACCTGACGATTTATCACGACACACCTGAAGATTCATCACGACACACCTGACGATTCATCACAACACACCTGATGATTCATCACGACATACCTGACGATTCATCACGACACACCTGAAGATTCATCACGACACACCTGGGGATTCATCACGACACACCTGACGATTCATCACGACACACCTGACGATTCATCACGACACACCTAACGATTCATCACGACACACCTGACAACTCATCACGACACACCTGACAATTCATCACGACACACCTGACAACTCATCACGACACACCTGACAATTCATCACGACACAAATGAAGACTCATCACGACACACCTGACTATTCATCACGACACACCTGACGATTCATCACGACACACCTGAAGATTCATCACGACACACCTGACGATTCATCACAACACAACTGATGATTCATCACGACACACCTGAAGA
The DNA here is from genome assembly GCF_982586985.1 of Callionymus lyra. Lineage (NCBI taxonomy): Eukaryota > Metazoa > Chordata > Actinopteri > Syngnathiformes > Callionymidae > Callionymus > Callionymus lyra. The sequence continues at coordinate 644,269 of NC_141829.1, forward strand.
TTCATCACGACACACCTGAGGATTCATCACGACACACCTGACGATTCATCACGACACACCTGACGATTCATCACGACACACCTGAAGATTCATCATGACACACCTGACGATTCATCACGACACACCTGACAATTCATCACGACACACCTGACGACTCATCACGACACACCTGACTATTCATCACGACACACCTGACGATTCATCACGACACACATGATGATTCATCACGACACACATGACGATTCATCGCGACACACCTGACGATTCATCACAACACACCTGACGATTCATCACGACACACCTGAAGATTCATCACGACACACCTGACGATTCATCACGACACACCTGACGATTCATCACAACACAACTGATGATTCATCACGACACACCTAAAGATTCATCACGACACACCTGACGATTCATCACAACACAACTGATGATTCATCATGACACACCTGACAATTCATCACGACACACCTGACGACTCATCACGACACACCTGACTATTCATCACGACACACCTGACGATTCATCACGACACACATGATGATTCATCACGACACACATGACGATTCATCGCGACACACCTGACGATTCATCACAACACACCTGACGATTCATCACGACACACCTGAAGATTCATCACGACACACCTGACGATTCATCACGACACACCTGACGATTCATCACAACACAACTGATGATTCATCACGACACACCTAAAGATTCATCACGACACACCTGACGATTCATCACAACACAACTGATGATTCATCATGACACACCTGACGATTCATCACGACACACCTGACGATTCATCACAACACAACTGATGATTCATCATGACACACCTGACGATTCATCACGACACACCTAAAGATTCATCACGACACACCTGACGATTCATCACAACACAACTGATGATTCATCATGACACACCTGACGATTCATCACGACACACCTGACGATTCATCACAACACAACTGATGATTCATCACGACACACCTAAAGATTCATCACGACACACCTAAAGATTCATCATGACACACCTGACGATTCATCACGACACACCTGACGATTCATCATGACACACCTGACGATTCATCACGACACACCTGACGATTCATCACGACACACCTGACGATTCATCACGACACACCTGACGATTCATCACAACACAACTGATGATTCATCACGACACACCTAAAGATTCATCACAACACAACTGATGATTCATCACGACACACCTGACGATTCATCACGACACACCTGAGGATTCATCACGACACACCTGACGATTCATCACGACACCTGACGATTCATCACGACACCTGACGATTCATCACGACACACCTGACGATTCATCACGACATACCTGACAATTCATCACGACACACCTGATGACTCATCACGACACACCTGACTATTCATCACGACACACCTGACGATTCATCACGACACACATGATGATTCATCACGACACACATGACGATTCATCGCGACACACCTGACGATTCATCACGACACACCTGACGATTCATCACAACACAACTGATGATTCATCACGACACACCTAAAGATTCATCACAACACAACTGATGATTCATCACGACACACCTGACGATTCATCACGACACACCTGAGGATTCATCACGACACACCTGACGATTCATCACGACACCTGACGATTCATCACGACACCTGACGATTCATCACGACACACCTGACGATTCATCACGACATACCTGACAATTCATCACGACACACCTGATGACTCATCACGACACACCTGACTATTCATCACGACACACCTGACGATTCATCACGACACACATGATGATTCATCACGACACACATGACGATTCATCGCGACACACCTGACGATTCATCACGACACACCTGACGATTGATCACGACACACCTGAGGATTCATCACGACACACCTGACTATTCATTACGACACACGTGACGATTCATCACGACACACCTGACGACTCATCACGACACACCTGACGATTCATCACGACACACCTGACGACTCATCACGACACACCTGACGATTCATCACGACACACCTGAAGATTCATCACGACACACCTCAAGATTCATCACGACACACCTGACGATTCATCACGACACCTGACGATTCATCACGACACACCTGACGATTCATCACGACACACCTGACGATTCATCACGACACACCTGACGATTCATCACAACACACCTGATGATTCATCACGACATACCTGACGATTCATCACGACACACCTGAAGATTCATCACGACACACCTGGGGATTCATCACGACACACCTGACGATTCATCACGACACACCTGACGATTCATCACGACACACATGATGATTCATCACGACACACATGACGATTCATCACGACACACCTAACGATTCATCACGACACACCTGACAACTCATCACGACACACCTGACAATTCATCACGACACACCTGACAACTCATCACGACACACCTGACAATTCATCACGACACAACTGAAGACTCATCACGACACACCTGACTATTCATCACGACACACCTGACGATTCATCACGACACACCTGAAGATTCATCACGACACACCTGACGATTCATCACAACACAACTGATGATTCATCACGACACACCTGAAGATTCATCACGACACACCTGAGGATTCATCACGACACACCTGACGATTCATCACGACACACCTGAAGATTCATCACGACACACCTGACGACTCATCACGACACACCTGACTATTCATCACGACACACCTGACGATTCATCACGACACACATGATGATTCATCACGACACACATGACGATTCATCGCGACACACCTGACGATTCATCACGACACACCTGACGATTCATCACGACACACCTGAAGATTCATCACGACACACCTGACGATTCATCACGACACACCTGACGATTCATCACAACACAACTGATGATTCATCACGACACACCTAAAGATTCATCACGACACACCTGACGATTCATCACAACACACCTGACGATTCATCACGACACACCTGACGATTCATCACGACACACCTGAAGATTCATCACGACACACCTGACGATTCATCACGACACACCTGACGATTCATCACAACACAACTGATGATTCATCACGACACACCTAAAGATTCATCACGACACACCTGACGATTCATCACAACACAACTGACGATTCATCACGACACACCTGACGATTCATCACAACACAACTGATGATTCATCATGACACACCTGACGATTCATCACGACACACCTAAAGATTCATCACGACACACCTGACGATTCATCACAACACAACTGATGATTCATCATGACACACCTGACGATTCATCACGACACACCTGACGATTCATCACAACACAACTGATGATTCATCACGACACACCTAAAGATTCATCACGACACACCTAAAGATTCATCATGACACACCTGACGATTCATCACGACACACCTGACGATTCATCATGACACACCTGATGATTCATCACGACACACCTGACGATTCATCACAACACAACTGATGATTCATCACGACACACCTGACGATTCATCACAACACAACTGATGATTCATCACGACACACCTGACGATTCATCACGACACACCTAAAGATTCATCACGACACACATGACAATTCATCACAACACAACTGATGATTCATCACGACACACCTAAAGATTCATCACGACACACCTGACGATTCATCACAACACAACTGATGATTCATCATGACACACCTAAAGATTCATCACGACACACCTGACTATTCATCACGACACAACTGATGATTCATCACGACACACCTAAAGATTCATCACGACACACCTAAAGATTCATCACGATCAACTTAAATATACTAAACTTATACTAAATGTTTAACTTCAAACTTTCCTTCTTCGTCTGAACTTTTCTTGCTGCTGCTGCAAAAGTGCTTCTAGAGCCAGCGTGACCTCTGACCTCTCTTGCAGCAGCTCTACATCTTGTTAATGTATTTACCCTCAGAGACACGATCCATTAGAGTCCAGCAGAGTTAATGGAAATGTAGATAAGAAGGAACAAGAGACAATCTGAGGGAATCTAACTCGTGCTGAGCCAGCCTGACCCGCTGCCCTTGAGCAACGAAGACAGATTCTGCTCAGAGACGTCAGCAGATTCCATTGACTTCCATAGAAACTTCTCCGTCTTTGTTCCACGACGTTCCTGCGGAGAATTGAACCATCAACCTCCAGACGTGAGCTTGTCAGGAGGTTCTCGCTCGTCCTCGCAGGTGATTGGTGGAGAGGGTGGAGAGGGAGGAGAGGGTGGAGAGGGTGGAGAGGGTGGAGAGGGTGGAGAGGGTGGAGAGGGTGGAGAGGGTGGAGAGGGTGGAGAGGGTGGAGAGGGAGGAGAGGGTGGAGAGGGTGGAGAGGGTGGAGAGGGTGGAGAGGGAGGAGAGGGTGGAGAGGGTGGAGAGGGTGGAGAGGGTGGAGAGGGTGGAGAGGGAGGAGAGGGTGGAGAGGGTGGAGAGGGTGGAGAGGGTGGAGAGGGTGGAGAGGGTGGAGAGGGTGGAGAGGGTGGAGAGGGTGGAGAGGGAGGAGAGGGTGGAGAGGGTGGAGAGGGAGGACGAGTGGACGAGTGGGCGAGTCAGTGGAAGGTTTTCTCTGTATTTCATCATCGAAATGAGTCTCTTTCCTCTGAGGCTCGTTCTGAGCATCAGTTCAACGAATGACACGAACATGTTTGTTCTCAGTTTTCAACAAACCTGATGAAATGTTTCCTCTTCAGCTTCCTGTGAAGAACATTCAGGATTTTATAAGTAAATTATAATTAGTCTTTTTTTTAGTTGTTTAAATCTTCAATTTTCAACTACAATTTAAACTATAATCCAACAATTTAAACTATAATCAAACAATTTAAACTATAATCCAACAATTTAAACTATAATCCAACAATTTAAACTATAATCAAACAATTTAAACTATAATCCAACAATTTAAACTATAATCAAACAATTTAAACTAGAATCAAACAATTTAAACTAGAATCAAACAATTTAAACTAGAATCAAACAATTTAAACTATAATCCAACAATTTTCAACTGTAATCAATACTTTTGTGTCATTTTTCACAGTCATGTGATCATTTTTCACAGTCATGTGATCATTTTTCACAGTCATGTGATCATTTTTCACAGTCATGTGATCTTGTTTAAACACAGAAGCTTGTGGACGACATGAACATGTTCCAGGTGGACGTGAAGGTTCTGGATGGAGATGAAGCTCATGATGTCCACGTGTTTCCTGCTGATGCAGCAGAATCTGCTCATTAGATCTCAGCAGATATTTTCCTGCAGCTTCTCCTTCGACTCAAATCTTTGTTGCCAGGCAACCAGATCCTTCATTACGTGGATCTTCAGATCTGCAGATGTTTCTCTGACCTTCTCGTCTGCTCATCATCCTGGAGAGTTTCCAGACATTCCCGTCAGCAGAGTGTTCTTTTCATGTGTCGCTTGGTTTCTTCTACAATGATTGTTAACTTTATTAATATTCATGTGACGCTTGTGTTTCTCGGGGTCAAAGGTCAACGACCTCCACCACTGCATATGTATGGAAGCCAGGGAGGTCATTGACCTCGAGAAACACAAATTTAAATATTCTTTAACGATTTTGATTTCGAGTCCAAGCATCAAAATGAAAGTCAACAGGACTAACAAGAAGAAGGTTGTTGGTTCAATTCCCACTGAGTAGAGTTTTAGACCCTCCTGACAGATGGAGACTAACCAGGAAGAGAAGAAGCAGAAGAAGAAGAAGAAGAAGAAGAAGAAGACGTTTCTTCCTCAGTGTCTGTCTCTGGACATGAAGCTCCTTCACGTTCATCATCTGTCAGATCAATCGTCTCCAGACGACTGGTTCTGGTTCTGATGAAGAGCGAAGATAGAAAAGAGTCCATTTGTTCTGGGCCTGAAGTCTTGGCAGCTTCAAGAACCTCCTCAGGATGAAGTGACGAGACATGATTCCTGCAGACGCTGCTGAGTCTAAACTCACCTGTCGACAGGTTTGATTGACGAGTCTCTTCACTTCACCTTCAACAGCAGAAAATGATCCAGAAACATTGAGACTGGAGATGATCAGACTCACGAGGAGTCGATCAATAACTGTTGTCGCTCTTTTAGGAGAGAAAGGTTCAAATGAGGAGAAACATCTGAAGATAAAGACGTTTCTTCTCATATTTTTAGTTTCGTTTAAATTCATCATCAGGAAAACAATCAATATGTCAATAATCAATATGTTCCTCAATACATCATCAAACCTTGTTTGTTCTTAAAGCGACAGTTGACAAAATGTTTATTCATTTTAATGTTGCGACTGCAGCTCCGTCGACTCGTCTGTTGGATCGAAGATGATTCTTCATAGTTTGAATGAGAAGAAGATGAACGTGTGGCGAGAGTAACGTGGATCCATGTTGACAGTGTTGGTGAAGATAACTGAACAGATGAAAGATCAATACTTCACAGTACTTCACAATACTTCACAATACTTCACAATACTTCACAAAACCTCACAATACTTCACAATACTTCACAAAACCTCACAATACCTCACAATACTTCACAATACTTCACAATACTTCACAATACTTCACAAAACCTCACAATACTTCACAATACTTCACAATACTTCACAAAACCTCACAATACCTCACAATACTTCACAATACTTCACAAAACCTCACAATACTTCACAATACTTCACAATACTTCACAATACTTCACAAAACCTCACAATACCTCACAATACTTCACAATACTTCACAATACTTCACAAAACCTCACAATACTTCACAATACTTCACAATACTTCACAAAACCTCACAATACCTCACAATACTTCACAATACTTCACAAAACCTCACAATACTTCACAATACTTCACAATACTTCACAAAACCTCACAATACCTCACAATACTTCACAATACTTCACAAAACCTCACAATACTTCACAATACTTCACAATACTTCACAAAACCTCACAATACTTCACAATACTTCACAAAACCTCACAATACTTCACAATACTTCACAATACTTCACAATACTTCACAAAACCTCACAATACCTCACAATACTTCACAATACTTCACAATACTTCACAAAACCTCACAATACTTCACAATACTTCACAATACTTCACAAAACCTCACAATACTTCACAATACTTCACAATACTTCACAATACTTCACAAAACCTCACAATACTTCACAATACTTCACAATACTTCACAAAACCTCACAATACCTCACAATACTTCACAATACTTCACAAAACCTCACAATACTTCACAATACTTCACAATACTTCACAAAACCTCACAATACTTCACAATACTTCACAATACTTCACAAAACCTCACAATACCTCACAATACTTCACAATACTTCACAATACTTCACAATAATTCACAAAACCTCACAATACTTCACAATACTTCACAAAACCTCACAATACCTCACAATACTTCACAATACTTCACAAAACCTCACAATACTTCACAATACTTCACAATACTTCACAGTACTTCACAAAACCTCACAATACCTCACAATACTTCACAATACTTCATAATACTTCACAATACTTCACAAAACCTCACAATACTTCACAATACTTCACAAAACCTCACAATACCTCACAATACTTCACAATACTTCACAAAACCTCACAATACTTCACAATACTTCACAATACTTCACAATACTTCACAATACTTCACAAAACCTCACAATACCTCACAATACTTCACAATACTTCACAAAACCTCACAATACTTCACAATACTTCACAATACTTCACAAAACCTCACAATACCTCACAATACTTCACAATACTTCACAAAACCTCACAATACTTCACAATACTTCACAATACTTCACAAAACCTCACAATACCTCACAAAACTTCACAATACTTCACAAAACCTCACAATACCTCACAATACTTCACAATACTTCACAATACTTCACAATACTTCACAAAACCTCACAATACTTCACAATACTTCACAATACTCCACAATACTTCACAATACTTCACAAAACCTCACAATACCTCACAATACTTCACAATACTTAACAAAACCTCACAATACCTCACAATACTTCACAATACCTCACAATACTTCACAATACTTCACAATACCTCACAATACTTCACAATACTTCACAATACTTCATAATACCTCACAATACTTCACACTACTTCACAATACTTCACAATACCTCACAATACTTCACAATACTTCACAATACCTCACAATACTTCACAATACTTCACAATACTTCACAATACCTCACAATACTTCACAATACTTCACAATACTTCACAATACCTCACAATACTTCACAATACTTCACAATACTTCACAATACCTCACACTACTTCACAATACCTCACAATACTTCACAATACTTCACAATACTTCACAATACTTCACAAAACCTCACAATACCTCACAATACTTCACAATACTTCACAATACTTCACAAAACCTCACAATACTTCACAATACTTCACAATACCTCACAATACTTCACAATACTTCACAATACCTCACAATACTTCACAATACTTCATAATACCTCACAATACTTCACACTACTTCACACTACTTCACAATACTTCACAATACCTCACAATACTTCACAATACTTCACAATACTTCATAATACCTCACAATACTTCACACTACTTCACACTACTTCACAATACCTCACAATACTTCACAATACTTCACAATACCTCACAATACTTCACAATACTTCACAATACCTCACAATACTTCACAATACTTCACAATACCTCACAATACTTCACAATACTTCACAATACCTCACAACACTTCACAATACTTCACAATACCTCACAATACTTCACAATACTTCACAATACTTCACAATACCTCACAATACTTCACAATACTTCACAATACTTCACAATACCTCACAATACTTCACAATACTTCACAATACCTCACAATACTTCACAATACTTCACAATACTTCACAATACTTCACAAAACCTCACAATACTTCACAAAACCTCACAATACTTCACAATACTCCACAATACTTCACAATACCTCACAATACTTCACAATACTTCACAATACCTCACAATACTTCACAATACTTCACAATACTTCACAATACTTTACAATACTTCACAAAACCTCACAATACTTCACAATACTTCACAATACTTCACAAAACCTCACAATACTTCACAATACTTCACAATACTTCACAAAACCTCACAATACTTCACAATACTTCACAATACTTCACAAAACCTCACAATACCTCACAATACTTCACAATACTTCACAAAACCTCACAATACTTCACAATACTTCACAATACTTCACAAAACCTCACAATACTTCACAATACTTCACAATACTTCACAAAACCTCACAATACCTCACAATACTTCACAATACTTCACAATACTTCACAATAATTCACAATACTTCACAATACTTCACAATACCTCACAATACTTCACAATACTTCACAATACTTCACAATACCTCACAATACTTCACAATACTTCACAATACCTCACAATACTTCACAATACTTCACAATACTTAACAATACCTCACAATACTTCACAATACTTCACAATACTTCACAATACCTCACAATACTTCACAATACTTCACAATACCTCACAATACTTCACAATCCTTCACAATACTTCACAATACTTCACAATACCTCACAATACCTCACAATACTTCACAATACTTCACAATACCTCACAATACTTCATAATACTTCACAATACCTCACAATACTTCACAATACTACATAATACTTCACAATACTTCACAATACTTCACAATACTTCACAATACCTCACAATACTTCACAATACCTCACAATACTTCACAATACCTCACAATACTTCACAATACCTCACAATACTTCACAATACCTCACAATACCTCACAATACTTCACAATACCTCACAATACTTCACAATACCTCACAATACTTCACAATACTTCACAATACCTCACAATACTTCACAATACCTCACAATACTTCACAATACTTCACAATACTTCACAATACATACAATACCTCACAATACTTCACAATACCTCAAAATTCTTCATAATACTTCACAATACCTCACAATACCTCACAATACTTCACAATACTTCACAATACCTCACAATACCTCACAATACTTCACAATACCTCACAATACCTCACAATACTTCACAATGCCTCACAATACTTCACAATACCTCACAATACCTCACAATACTTCACAATACTTCACAATACCTCACAATACCTCACAATACTTCACAATACTTCACAATTATCTTGATCTTTAAAGTATGTACTTTTTTGAGTATTGTTTTGATTGTCTAAGCGCTTTGTGACCCTGGTCTCGAAAAGCGCTATATAAATAAATATTACTTACTTACTTACTTACAATACGTCACAATACTTCACAATACCTCACAATACTTCACAGTACCTCACAATACTTCACAATACTTCACAACACTTCACAATACTTCACAATACCTCACAATACCTCACAATACTTCACAATACTTCACAATACCTCACAATACCTCACAATACTTCACAATACTTCACAATACCTCACAATACTTCACAATACTTCACAATACCTCACAATACTTCACAATACTTCACAATACTTCACAATACTTCACAAAACCTCACAATACTTCACAATACTTCACAGTACTTCACAATACCTCACAATACTTCACAATAGTTCACAATATTTAGATCAACTCAGATCAAAGTCTGAAGCTTCTTTACAAATGTGTCATTTTAAAGTTCAGAAGGTCAAACTTATATTAATATCATCTTCACGTCTGTTCAGGTTCTGAACTAATACTTGATCATTATTCAGACATGATTGATCTTTTGTTTATTACTAGTTTTTATTTGTATTTAAATTCAAGACGAATCATGAAAACTTAACGTTGTAATGACACTGTTCTTACACTGGAGGGCGCCCCAAACAACGTTTCCAATGAGACCTGCTGCTGCTTTAAAGTGATATTGTTGTAAATACTGCAGTTAAATTTGTTGAGCGATACTTGAGTAATACTCAGTCATGTGACTCATTTAGAGACGACCTTCAATGTTTATATTGTTCATGTCGTCGATTGTGTTTAAACCAGAGGTTCTTGACCTTGTTGGAGGAACTGAACCCCAGTTTTCAACGCATTCACTGAACCTTCTTTAGTGAAAAATAGAATATATTCTTTTAATTCAAGACATAAATATGTATATGATGCGTTTCTGTATTATAATTATGTATTCATGTCTAAAGTGTTCCTTCAGTTCTGCTGGAGCGAGACTAGAGTTGATCAACTTTAAAAAGATAGTACTCACTCATCAGATAGTACTCACTCATCAGATAGTACTTACTCATCAGATAGAACTCACTCATCAGATAGAACTCACTCATCAGATAGTACTCACTCATCAGATAGTACTCACTCATCAGATAGTACTCACTCATCAGATAGAACTCACTCATCAGATAGTACTCACTCATCAGATAGTACTTACTCATCAGATAGTACTCACTCATCAGATAGAACTCACTCATCAGATAGTACTCACTCATCAGATAGTACTCACTCATCAGATAGTACTCACTCATCAGATAGAACTCACTCATCAGATAGTACTCACTCATCAGATAGTACTCACTCATCAGATAGTACTCACTCATCAGATAGAACTCACTCATCAGATAGTACTCACTCATCAGATAGTACTTACTCATCAGATAGTACTCACTCATCAGATAGTACTCACTCATCAGATAGTACTCACTCATCAGATAGTACTCACTCATCAGATAGTACTTACTCATCAGATAGTACTCACTCATCAGATAGTACTCACTCATCAGATAGAACTCACTCATCAGATAGTACTCACTCATCAGATAGTACTCACTCATCAGATGGTACTCACTCATCAGATAGTACTCACTCATCAGATAGTACTTACTCATCAGATAGTACTCACTCATCAGATAGTACTCACTCATCAGATAGTACTTACTCATCAGATAGTACTCACTCATCAGATAGTACTTACTCATCAGATAGTACTCACTCATCAGATAGTACTCACTCATCAGATAGAACTCACTCATCAGATAGTACTCACTCATCAGATAGTTCTCACTCATCAGATAGAACTCACTCATCAGATAGTACTCACTCATCAGATAGTACTCACTCATCAGATAGTACTTACTCATCAGATAGTACTCACTCATCAGATAGAACTCACTCATCAGATAGTACTCACTCATCAGATAGTACTCACTCATCAGATAGTACTCACTCATCAGATAGTACTTACTCATCAGATAGTACTCACTCATCAGATAGTACTCACTCATCAGATAGTACTTACTCATCAGATAGTACTCACTCATCAGATAGAACTCACTCATCAGATAGTACTCACTCATCACATAGTTCTCACTCATATATAGTACTCACTCATGAGATAGTATTTACTCATCAGATAGTACTCACTCATCAGATAGTACTCGCTCATCAGATAGTACTCACTCATCAGATAGTACTTACTCATCAGATAGTACTCACTCATCAGATAGTACTCACTCATCAGATAGTACTCACTCATCAGATAGTACTTACTCATCAGAAAGTACTCACTCATCAGATAGAACTCACTCATCAGATAGAACTCACTCATCAGATAGTACTCACTCATCAGATAGTACTTACTCATCAGATAGTACTCACTCATCAGATAGTACTTACTCATCAGATAGTACTCACTCATCAGATAGTACTCACTCATCAGATAGTACTTACTCATCAGATAGTACTCACTCATCAGATAGAACTCACTCATCAGATAGTACTCACTCATCAGATAGTTCTCACTCATCAGATAGTACTCACTCATCAGATAGTACTCACTCATCAGATAGTACTTACTCATCAGATAGTAATCACTCATCAGATAGAACTCACTCATCAGATAGTACTCACTCATCAGATAGTACTCACTCATCAGATAGTACTCACTCATCAGATAGAACTCACTCATCAGATAGTACTCACTCATCAGATAGTACTTACTCATCAGATAGTACTCACTCATCAGATAGTACTCACTCATCAGATAGTACTTACTCATCAGATAGTACTCACTCATCAGATAGAACTCACTCATCAGATAGTACTTACTCATCAGATAGTACTCACTCATCAGATAGTACTCACTCATCAGATAGTACTCACTCATCAGATAGTACTTACTCATCAGAAAGTACTCACTCATCAGATAGAACTCACTCATCAGATAGTACTCACTCATCAGATAGTACTCACTCATCAGATAGTTCTCACTCATCAGATAGTACTCACTCATCAGATAGTACTTACTCATCAGATAGTACTCACTCATCAGATAGTACTCACTCATCAGATAGTACTTACTCATCAGATAGTACTCACTCATCAGATAGAACTCACTCATCAGATAGTACTCACTCATCAGATAGTTCTCACTCATCAGATAGTACTTACTCATCAGATAGTACTCACTCATCAGATAGAACTCACTCATCAGATAGTACTCACTCATCAGATAGTTCTCACTCATATATAGTACTCACTCATGAGATAGTATTTACTCATCAGATAGTACTCACTCATCAGATAGTACTCGCTCATCAGATAGTACTCACTCATCAGATAGTACTTACTCATCAGATAGTACTCACTCATCAGATAGTACTCACTCATCAGATAGTACTCACTCATCAGATAGTACTCACTCATCAGATAGAACTCACTCATCAGATAGTACTCACTCATCAGATAGTAATCACTCATCAGATAGAACTCACTCATCAGATAGTATTCACTCATCAGATAGTACTTACTCATCAGATAGTACTCACTCATCAGATAGTACTCACTCATCAGATAGAACTCACTCATCAGATAGTACTCACTCATCAGATAGTACTCACTCATCAGATAGAACTCACTCATCAGATAGTACTCACTCATCAGATAGTACTCACTCATCAGATAGTACTCACTCATCAGATAGAACTCACTCATCAGATAGTACTCACTCATCAGATAGTACTTACTCATCAGATAGTACTCACTCATCAGATAGAACTCACTCATCAGATAGTACTTACTCATCAGATAGTACTCGCTCATCAGATAGTACTCACTCATCAGATAGTACTCACTCATGAGATAGTATTTACTCATCAGATAGTACTCGCTCATCAGATAGTACTCACTCATCAGATAGTACTCACTCATCAGATAGTATTTACTCATCAGATAGTACTCGCTCATCAGATAGTACTCACTCATCAGATAGTACTCACTCATCAGATAGTACTTACTCATCAGATAGTACTCGCTCATCAGATAGTACTCACTCATCAGATAGTACTCACTCATGAGATAGTATTTACTCATCAGATAGTACTCGCTCATCAGATAGTACTCACTCATCAGATAGTACTCACTCATCAGATAGTACTCGCTCATCAGATAGTACTCACTCATCAGTATACATGTGAATCCATGTTGTACATATTCAAACACTTTCTTCTTTTTCCCAACATAGTTAGTATGGATTAAAGTATTAACAAGTAAATCACACTAGTACTACCACGACAGTTGTACTTGTACTACTGAGCACTAACTTCACTGCAGCACTGGTTGAACAAACATTGAAACATGATCTTCAGCCAGTGAAGGTCAAGTGTGTCATGAATTCATAAGATAATTCTGTGAGTCTTGACCTCTGAACCCCTGAGACCGACTCACCGAACCCATAGAGTTCAATTGAACCCCAGGTTAAGAACCACTGGTTTAAACACATGAATTATTATTTCTTCATCAACGGAAACTTGTTCATGTTGTCCTTGTTGTTCATTTTGTTGTTGTTTTTCATTTTGTTGTTGTTGTTTATGTTGTTGTTAATGTTGTTGTTGTTGTTCATGTTGTTGTTGTTGTTCAGGTTGTCGCTGTTGTTCATTTTTGTTGTTGTTGTTGTTGTTAATGTTGTTGTTGTTGTTCATGTTGTTGTTCATGTTGTTGTTCTTGTTCAGGTTGTCGCTGTTGTTCATTTTTTTGTTGTTGTTTATGTTGTCGTTTTTGTTTATGTTGTTGTTCTTGTTCAGGTTGTCGCTGTTGTTCATTTTTTTGTTGTTGTTCATGTTGTTGTTTACGTTGTCGTTGTTGTTCATGTTGTTGTTGTTGTTCATGTTGTTGTTGTTGTTTATGTTGTCGTTGCTGTTCATGTTGTTGTGTATGTTGTCGTTGTTGTTCATGTTGTTGTTCTTGTTTAGGTTGTCGCTGTTGTTCATTTTTTTGTTGTCGTTCATGTTGTTCATTTTGTCGTTGTTGTTCATGTTGTCGTTGTTGTTGTTTATGTTGTTTTTGTTGTTGTTGTTCATGTTGTTTGTGTTGTTCATGTTGTTATTGTTGTTCATGTTGTTGTTTAGGTTGTCGTTGTCGTTCATGTTGTTCATGTTGTCGTTCATGTTGTCGTTGTTGTTGGTTTATGTTGTCTTTGTTGTTCATGTTGTTGTTTAGGTTGTCATTGTTGTTCATGTTGTTGTTTTTGTTTATGTTGTTCATGTTGTCGTTGTTTGTGTCGTTCATGTCGTTGTTGTTGTTCTTCATGTCGTTGAATTCACAAAAGAGAGGATCAACAATCGAACATGTTTGTTGATCTTCATTGATCCATTAAATGTATTTAGTTTTTAATTATTTATTGAATGATTAGTTTGTTTCAGATGCTGCTTGTTGTTGTTGTTGTTGTTGTTGTTGTTGTTGTTGTTGTTGTTGTTCCATCATTGAAAGAGTTTCTATGTAATGACGTGTTTCTCCACTAGATGGCTCTTCTACACAACTGTGCGACCTCTTGTTTGTCTTTCATGTTTTCACTGTATTTATATATATATTCACTTCACAGTAACGTGACGTTTACTTTGCTACGGTTTCTGCGAAGTTCAAGACAAATCAAGAACAATTGATACAAATAAAAATCTATATCTAAACAAATCAAACGTTTGAAACAAACAAACAAACTGTGAACTCAGAGTTTGTTTGTTTTGAACTTCCAAGCCACCGTAGAGTGACAGGAACTCCGATCTTTCTGGTTTATTGGCTCAAAACACATCTGGACACTAATGTTCAAGAACAAGACGTCGTTTAAATGCTCAACAAATATCAAAACATCTACAGCGAAGATTGTTTGAGTCTCGTGTGTGTAGAGATTGTTGTAAATGGACTTTTATTCTTGTTTAACGGTTGTTTGTGGCGAGTAATGACCACTAATATAGTTAATGAAGATGCTGATGGAAGTGGGTGAAAGGTCACGATGTATTCGCACCAAAACAATCCTCACGTGAGACAGAAATACAACAACATCGTGTGAGAACATCATGTTCTTCATTTGAGGAAGTGGTTTGACTCTCACGAACGATGAAGACATGACATCAGAAGGACGTGTCACTGATGGATCTTCCTCCTCAGGCTCGTGAGGAACATCATCTTCAGATCTTCTCTCCTCCGTCGGCCCGAAGGCTCGTCAAGCCACAGGCGGCTCTTTGTTCCTGAGGAGGTACCCGGAGTAGTACCCGGAGTAGTACCCGGAGTAGTACCCGGAGTAGTCCCCGGAGTAGTCCCCGGAGTAGTACCCGGAGTAGTCCCCGGAGTAGTACCCGGAGTAGTACCCGGAGTAGTCCCCGGAGTAGTCCCTGGAGTAGTACCCGGAGTAGTACCCGGAGTAGTACCCGGAGTAGTACCCGGAGTAGTACCCGGAGTAGTCCCCGGAGTAGTCCCCGGAGTAGTCCCCGGAGTAGTACCCGGAGTAGTCCCCGGAGTAGTACCCGGAGTAGTCCCTGGAGTAGTACCCGGAGTAGTACCCGGAGTAGTCCCCGGAGTAGTCCCTGGAGTAGTACCCGGAGTAGTACCCGGAGTAGTCCCCGGAGTAGTCCCCGGAGTAGTACCCGGAGTAGTCCCCGGAGTAGTCCCCGGAGTAGTACCCGGAGTAGTCCCCGGAGTAGTACCCGGAGTAGTCCCCGGAGTAGTCCCCGGAGTAGTCCCCGGAGTAGTACCCGGAGTAGTCCCCGGAGTAGTACCCGGAGTAGTACCCGGAGTAGTCCCCGGAGTAGTACCCGGAGTAGTCCCCGGAGTAGTCCCCGGAGTAGTCCCCGGAGTAGTACCCGGAGTAGTCCCCGGAGTAGTACCCGGAGTAGTACCCGGAGTAGTCCCCGGAGTAGTACCCGGAGTAGTACCCGGAGTAGTACCCGGAGTAGTACCCGGAGTAGTCCCCGGAGTAGTACCCGGAGTAGTACCCGGAGTAGTACCCGGAGTAGTACCCGGAGTAGTCCCCGGAGTAGTACCCGGAGTAGTCCCCGGAGTAGTACCCGGAGTAGTACCCGGAGTAGTCCCCGGAGTAGTACCCGGAGTAGTCCCCGGAGTAGTACCCGGAGTAGTACCCGGAGTAGTCCCCGGAGTAGTACCCGGAGTAGTCCCCGGAGTAGTCCCCGGAGTAGTCCCCGGAGTAGTACCCGGAGTAGTACCCGGAGTAGTACCCGGAGTAGACCAGCCTCTGTCCGTCTGGATCTCATCGTGGCTTGAAGGTGCTTCTTAAGGAAAACATCTGTACCTCCGTTGAACGTGAGGAAGAAAATCATCTTTCAAACTAAAGTTCAAACAATCATCTCAGAAATGATGGATGTTCGTTACGTCTTGATATTTATATTTAAACCTCATGAATTTCAAACCAGTTAACCAGGTTAGTTGGACCAGGTCTAAGGTGAGATGAAGGTTCTACACTTCATTAATGTCAACACAACATAGTGTGAAGAAGATCAACACAAACACAACCGAGACACAAACAATGATTTATTTCAGTCAACATTGTGAAGAACTCACTTCAAACTGGATCAAACCGGTTCATCTTTTGAGGCTCAAACAAGTAAAAGATCATTTGAATAATGAAGTTGAATGTTTGGATCTGAAAGTAAGAACCAGAATTAGAAGAGTTAGAAGAAGTGGAAAGAGACGTAAACATCAGCAGAAGAAGTTCATTTATTTAACATTCAATTCAATTTAAACTGTGAATGTTATTTGTAATAATGTCAAAATATATTCTTCATCTTCTTCTGACCACGAGATGTTCCCAGGCCAGATGAGAGTCTCTCCAGCGTGTCCTGGGTCCTGGTCTGATCACACGTTGAAGGAGGAGCAGCCGATCTACTCCGAGTCTCTCCTGGACGACAGAGAAACTCTCAGGTGTAGATCCTGTGGATCTTCGTCTGCTGTGGACTGGAGTCTCTGGTGATCCAGGATCAGATGAGGCTCATCACTCTGTGGGGGAGCAGAGGTGGACGACCAGAGGGCAGGGAGTGGACGGCGAGGTCATCTTACCTCCCTCCAGCCGACCTCCTCATTCACTCTTTATGACGGATGTAAATCTCTGGGAACACGAGCCTCATTCAAAGAGTCCAGAGAGAAACTCTAGTCATGGGAGCGACGGGAGGAACGACAGGCGTCAATCAATCACATCATCGGTTGAACATTTTCAAAGTTGAATCTTTGATTTGTTGATTTTTTCATTTGCATTGAATTTAAGATTTAAATGATTCACTTTCAACCTTTTTACACAGTTTTATATTCACTGGTTCACTTTCTGCTGCTTATTCCCTAATGTTGGTCTGGAGTCCCAGCTACTCAGGGTGAGAGGCGGGGGACACCCTGGACAGGATGCCAGTCTGTCTCAGGACACACAAAGACTCACAACATTTACACACACACACACACACACACACACACACACACACACACACACACACACACACACACACACACACACACACACACTCATACCTACAGACAAGATCTCAATCAACCTCTGGATGTGAGGAGATCGAACCATTGACCAGTTTGAGATTTTATTTTCATGATTCTTCACATGATTCTTCACATGATTCTTCACATGATTCTTCACATGATCCTTCACATGATCCTTCACATGATCCTTCACATGATCCTTCATATGATCCTTCACATGATCCTTCACATGATCATTCACATGATCCTTCATATGATCCTTCACATGATCATTCACATGATCCTTCATATGATCCTTCACATGATTCTTCACATGATCCTTCATATGATCCTTCACATGATCCTTCACATGATCCTTCACATGATCCTTCACATGATCCTTCACATGATCCTTCACATGATCCTCCATATGATCCTTCACATGATCCTCCACATGATCATTCACATGATCCTTCACATGATCCTTCACATGATTCTTCACATGATCCTTCATATGATCCTTCACATGATCCTTCATATGATCCTTCACATGATCCTTCACATGATCATTCACATGATCCTTCATATGATCCTTCACATGATCATTCACATGATCCTTCACATGATCCTTCACATGATTCTTCACATGATCCTTCATATGATCCTTCACATGATCCTTCATATGATCCTTCACATGATCCTTCACATGATTCTTCACATGATCCTTCATATGATCCTTCACATGATCCTTCATATGATCCTTCACATGATCCTTCACATGATCATTCACATGATTCTTCATATGATCCTTCACATGATTCTTCACATGATTCTTCACATGATCCTTCACATGATCCTTCACATGATCCTTCACATGATCCTTCACATGATCCTTCATATGATCCTTCACATGATCCTTCACATGATCATTCACATGATCCTTCATATGATCCTTCACATGATCATTCACATGATCCTTCATATGATCCTTGACATGATTCTTCACATGATCCTTCATATGATCCTTCACATGATCCTTCACATGATCCTTCACATGATCCTTCACATGATCCTTCACATGATCCTTCACATGATCCTTCATATGATCCTTCACATGATTCTTCACATGATTCTTCACATGATCCTTCATATGATCCTTCACATGATCCTTCACATGATCCTTCACATGATTCTTCACATGATCCTTCACATGATTCTTCACATGATTCTTCACATGATCCTTCATATGATCCTTCACATGATCCTTCACATGATCCTTCACATGATCCTTCACATGATCCTTCACATGATTCTTCACATGATTCTTCACATGATCCTTCACATGATCCTTCACATGATCCTTCACATGATCCTTCACATGATCCTTCACATGATCCTTCATATGATCCTTCACATGATCCTTCACATGATCATTCACATGATCCTTCATATGATCCTTCACATGATCATTCACATGATCCTTCATATGATCCTTCACATGATTCTTCACATGATCCTTCATATGATCCTTCACATGATCCTTCACATGATTCTTCACATGATTCTTCACATGATCCTTCATATGATCCTTCACATGATTCTTCACATGATCCTTCATATGATCCTTCACATGATCCTTCACATGATTCTTCACATGATCCTTCATATGATCCTTCACATGATTCTTCACATGATCCTTCATATGATCCTTCACATGATTCTTCACATGATCCTTCACATGATTCTTCACATGATCCTTCACATGATCCTTCACATGATTCTTCACATGATCCTTCACATGATTCTTCACATGATTCTTCACATGATCCTTCACATGATCCTTCACATGATTCTTCACATGATTCTTCACATGATCCTTCATTTTGAAACCAAAAACCTTTTATATTCATAAATGTTTCAACAAACGATGATTTGATTGAAATGTTGTTTTTCAAACAAGTTTGAAAAACAACATTTCAACAAACTCTCACCGTAGCAACATGAACGTTGTGAAGTCGCTGACACTCGTCTGAGGACCTGCTGAGAAGAGGATCTGCTGCTGAGTCCACTTGAGAACATCTGCTGACGTTCAGTGAAAAGCTCTTGTAAGTGGGTTCACCAGGTCACTAACTTTACAGCCAGGGTTGTATCTTCGGCTGAACAAGAGACAACAAACTGTTTTGTGTTGTTCGACTCACAACAATAACATGCTCCAGATGGACCTTCATTCTTCTGACTCCACAGATGATGGAGAGACGTGATGACATTATTCTGGACAACGTTCATTTGTTGACACACACACACACACACACACACACACACACACACACACACACACACACACACACACACACACACACACACACACACACACACACACACACACACACACATGTTTGCTCTCCACGTGTGCGACGCTCGTTAGCTGAGCTCGTTGGACTTGAATGAAGACTTCCTTCTGTCCTGCTGTCACTCCTCGTCATTGACCTGATGACATCATTGACCTCTGACCTTTGAGTTTACATTCAAGACATTAATCCTTTAATCTGAGGAACTTTTGTTTCTTTTCTTCACAAAGACTCGTTTAACACTCGTTTAACACAGAGTCAAATTATTGAGACGTGTCTTGTTGTCATGGTAACAATTATTGATCTCACTATCATGTTTCTATTGTTACACACACACACACACACAGAGACACACACACCCCCCACACCCCCCCCCGCCCCCCCCCCACACACACACACACAGAGACACACACACACCCCACACCCCCCCCCCCCACACACACACACACACAGAGACACACACACACCCCACACCCCCCCCCCCACACACACACACACACACACACAGACACACACACCCCCCACCCCCCCCCCCCCACACACACACACACACACACAGAGACACACACACTATTGTTGATGTTTCTGAATAATCCCTCCCGATCTCCTGGTCTTCTGGTCTCCTGGTCTCCTGGTCTCCTGGTCTCCTGGTCTCCTGGTCTCCTGGTCTCCTGGTCTCCTGGTCTCCTGGTCTCATGGTCTCCTGGTCTAATGGTCTCCTGGTCTCACGGTCTCCTGGTCTTCTGGTCTCCTGGTCTCCTGGTCTCCTGGTCTCCTGGTCTCCTGGTCTCCTGGTCTCATGGTCTCCTGGTCTCCTGGTCTCATGGTCTCCTGGTCTCCTGGTCTCATGGTCTCCTGGTCTCCTGGTCTCATGGTCTCCTGGTCTCCCGGTCTCCTGGTCTTCTGGTCTCCTGGTCTCCTGGTCTCCTGGTCTCCCGGTCTCCTGGTCTTCTGGTCTCCTGGTCTCCTGGTCTCCTGGTCTCCTGGTCTCCTGGTCTCCTGGTCTCCTGGTCTCCTGGTCTCATGGTCTCCTGGTCTCCTGGTCTTCTGGTCTCCTGGTCTCCTGGTCTCCTGGTCTCCTGGTCTCCTGGTCTCCTGGTCTCATGGTCTCCTGGTCTCCTGGTCTCCTGGTCTCATGGTCTCCTGGTCTAATTTTATTACAGATTTATTACTTGTTGTCTTTACAAGTTACATCTAAAACCAATATAACTATATAATGTTCAGAAGGTCTCGTAGAAGGACTCGACTCAAGACTCATAAAAGTCGCTGAAGACGTGAGAGAGATTTACGGCGGCGCCGTCTGCGTCATTATCTCTGCAGACGAGGAAGAAAAGCCCTGAAGATGATTTGGAAACTTGATGATATAAAATATGATCTTTCTCTTCTATTATCACGACAGTCGCCTCGGGCTGAACGAGTCAGTGAGTCGAGTGAGTCACGAGGAGTCGTGCAGGTAAACATGATGAGTCACGTGAAGATGATGAAGCTGCTGCTGCACGAAGAAGAAACATGATTATCAGCGTCAGGTGAAGAACATTCTTGTCTGTCAGCAACGAAGAAAGTCTTTAAACTTCTTTACCTGAAGAATTCAAGTGTTAAACTATCAGGAGACGATTTGAATGAACTGTTGTCATTGTTGAGCTGTTGGTTCATGTATGTGTCATGTGATCATGTATGTAAGTCATGTGACCATGTATGTGTGTCATGTGATCATGTATGTAAGTCATGTGACCATGTATGTGTGTCATGTGATCATGTATGTGTGTCATGTGATCATGTATGTGTGTCATGTGATCATGTATGTGTGTCATGTGATCATGTATGTGTGTCATGTGATCATGTATGTGTGTCATGTGATCATGTATGTAAGTCATGTGACCATGTATGTAAGTCATGTGATCATATATGTGTGTCATGTGATCATGTATGTGTGTCATGTGATCATGTATGTAAGTCATGTGATCATGTATGTAAGTCATGTGATCATATATGTGTGTCATGTGATCATGTATGTGTGTCATGTGACCATGTATGTAAGTCATGTGATCATGTATGTGTGTCATGTGATCATGTATGTAAGTCATGTGATCATGTATGTGTGTCATGTGATCATGTATGTAAGTCATGTGACCATGTATGTAAGTCATGTGATCATATATGTGTGTCATGTGATCATGTATGTGTGTCATGTGATCATGTATGTAAGTCATGTGATCATGTATGTAAGTCATGTGATCATATATGTGTGTCATGTGATCATGTATGTGTGTCATGTGACCATGTATGTAAGTCATGTGATCATGTA
>NC_141829.1:675375-680375 GCF_982586985.1 Callionymus lyra
CCGTGTGTGTCGAGCTTCCTCTTGTGGCGACGACATCATCAACCACAGCAGAGTCGTTGGTGAAGAAGGAACCGAGTTGCAGGTCCTGGACTCACAGGAACTCACAGTCTTGCTCAACCTGGACCAGAACCAGCAGAGGATCCTTCTGTCTCCAGCTCCTGTCCCGACAGGCACGAGTCATGACTCACAGAAAACCAAAAGAAAGTATTTGTCTCTCATGCCGTGACCTCTGCCGTGACCTCTGCCGTGACCTCTGCCATGACCTCTGAGCGAGTCTTTCTTGAAAGTAACAGAAACGGCAGCGAAGTAGGAAGTAAGTCTGAAGGTCGTGTTCTGAGCAGATAAGAGCAGCTTCGAGTCACTCGTCTGAGTCACTCGTCACGGATCGTCATAGAAGTCAAGAGTCAACAGGTTGATTGAGATCATTTATGAATGAATGAATAAATGAATCATGTTATGTTACACGCGTGTGTTAATATCAAAGATGCAAAGATATGTTTGTTTAGATCTTTGATCTGAAACTTTTCTTTCCTATTCAGGCTCGATGTCAGATCATGTATGTGATGTAACATCAGATCATGTATGTGATGTAACATCAGATCATGTATGTGATGTTACATCAGGTCATGTATGTGATGTAACATCAGATCATGTATGTGATGTTACATCAGATCATGTATGTGATGTAACATCAGATCATGTATGTGATGTTACATCAGATCATGTATGTGATGTTACATCAGGTCATGTATGTGATGTAACATCAGGTCATGTATGTGATGTCAGATCATGTATGTGATGTAACATCAGATCATGTATGTGATGTAACATCAGATCATGTATGTGATGTAACATCAGATCATGTATGTGACGTCAGATCATGTATGTGATGTAACATCAGGTCATGTATGTGATGTAACATCAGGTCATGTATGTGATGTAACATCAGATCATGTATGTGACGTCAGATCATGTATGTGATGTTACATCAGATCATGTATGTGATGTAACATCAGATCATGTATGTGATGTTACATCAGGTCATGTATGTGATGTAACATCAGGTCATGTATGTGACGTCAGATCATGTATGTGATGTAACATCAGATCATGTATGTGATGTAACATCAGATCATGTATGTGATGTAACATCAGATCATGTATGTGACGTCAGATCATGTATGTGATGTAACATCAGGTCATGTATGTGATGTAACATCAGATCATGTATGTGACGTCAGATCATGTATGTGATGTAACATCAGGTCATGTATGTGATGTAACATCAGATCATGTATGTGATGTAACATCAGGTCATGTATGTGATGTAACATCAGATCATGTATGTGACGTCAGATCATGTATGTGATGTAACATCAGATCATGTATGTGACGTCAGATCATGTATGTGATGTAACATCAGATCATGTATGTGACGTCAGATCATGTATGTGATGTAACATCAGGTCATGTATGTGATGTAACATCAGATCATGTATGTGATGTAACATCAGATCATGTATGTGACGTCAGATCATGTATGTGATGTAACATCAGGTCATGTATGTGATGTAACATCAGATCATGTATGTGATGTAACATCAGATCATGTATGTGATGTAACATTAGATCATGTATGTGATGTAACATCAGATCATGTATGTGACGTCAGATCATGTATGTGATGTAACATCAGATCATGTATGTGATGTAACATTAGATCATGTATGTGATGTAACATTAGATCATGTATGTGACGTCAGATCATGTATGTGATGTAACATTAGATCATGTATGTGACGTAACATCAGATCATGTATGTGACGTCAGATCATGTATGTGATGTTACATTAGATCATGTATGTGACGTAACATCAGATCATGTATGTGACGTCAGATCATGTACGTGATGTTACATTAGATCATGTATGTGATGTAACATCAGGTCATGTATGTGATGTTACATCAGATCATGTATGTGATGTAACATCAGATCATGTATGTGACGTAACATCAGATCATGTATGTGATGTTACCTCAGATCATGTATATGATGTAACATTAGATCATGTATGTGATGTAACATCAGATCATGTATGTGACGTCAGATCATGTATGTGATGTAACATCAGATCATGTATGTGATGTAACATTAGATCATGTATGTGATGTAACATCAGATCATGTATGTGATGTAACATCAGGTCATGTATGTGATGTAACATCAGATCATGTATGATGTCAGATCATGTATGTGATGTTACATCAGATCATGTATGTGATGTAACATCAGGTCATGTATGTGACGTCAGATCATGTATGTGATGTAACATCAGATCATGTATGTGACGTCAGATCATGTATGTGATGTAACATCAGGTCATGTATGTGATGTAACATCAGATCATGTATGTGACGTCAGATCATGTATGTGATGTTACATCAGATCATGTATGTAACATCAGATCATGTATGTGATGTTACATCAGATCATGTATGTGACGTCAGATCATGTATGTGATGTAACATTAGATCATGTATGTGATGTAACATCAGATCATGTATGTGATGTTACATCAGATCATGTATGTGATGTAACATTAGATCATGTATGTGATGTAACATCAGATCATGTATGTGATGTTACATCAGATTATGTATGTGATGTAACATCAGATCATGTATGTGATGTTACATCAGATCATGTATGTGATGTAACATTAGATCATGTATGTGATGTAACATCAGATCATGCATGTGATGTAACATCAGATCATGTATGTGATGTAACATCAGATCATGTATGTGATGTAACATCAGATCATGTATGTGACGTCAGATCATGTATGTGATGTAACGTCAGATCATGTATGTGATGTAACATCAGATCATGTATGTGATGTAAAATCTGATCATGTATGTGACGTCAGATCATGTATGTGATGTAACATCAGATCATGTGTGACGTCAGATCATGTATGTGATGTAACATCAGATCATGTATGTGACGTCAGATCATGTATGTGATGTTACATAAGATCATGTATGTGATGTAACATCAGGTCATGTATGTGATGTAACATTAGATCATGTATGTGACGTAACATCAGATCATGTATGTGATGTAACATCATGTATGTGATGTTACATTAGATCACGTATGTGATGTAACATCAGATCATGTATGTGACGTCAGATCATGTATGTGATGTTACATTAGATCATGTATGTGATGTAACATCAGGTCATGTATGTGATGTTACATCAGATCATGTATGTGATGTAACATCAGATCATGAATGTGACGTAACATCAGATCATGTATGTGATGTTACCTCAGATCATGTATGTGATGTAACATTAGATCATGTATGTGATGTAACATCAGATCATGTATGTGACGTCAGATCATGTATGTGATGTAACATCAGATCATGTATGTGATGTAACATTAGATCATGTATGTGATGTAACATCAGATCATGTATGTGATGTAACATCAGGTCATGTATGTGATGTAACATCAGATCATGTATGTGACGTCAGATCATGTATGTGATGTAACATCAGGTCATGTATGTGATGTAACATTAGATCATGTATGTGATGTAACATCAGATCATGTATGTGACGTCAGATCATGTATGTGATGTAACATCAGATCATGTATGTGATGTAACATTAGATCATGTATGTGATGTAACATCAGATCATGTATGTGATGTAACATCAGGTCATGTATGTGATGTAACATCAGATCATGTATGTGACGTCAGATCATGTATGTGATGTAACATCAGGTCATGTATGTGATGTAACATCAGGTCATGTATGTGACGTCAGATCATGTATGTGATGTAACATCAGATCATGTATGTGACGTCAGATCATGTATGTGATGTAACATCAGGTCATGTATGTGATGTAACATCAGATCATGTATGTGACGTCAGATCATGTATGTGATGTAACATCAGATCATGTATGTAACATCAGATCATGTATGTGATGTAACATCAGATCATGTATGTGATGTAACATCAGATCATGTAAGTGATGTAACATCAGATCATGTATGTGATGTTACATCAGATCATGTAAGTGATGTTACATCAGATCATGTATGTGATGTAACATTAGATCATGTAAGTGATGTTACATCAGATCATGTATGTGATGTAACATTAGATCATGTAAGTGATGTAACATCAGATCATGTGAGTGATGTAACATCAGATCATGTATGTGATGTAACATCAGATCATGTAAGTGATGTTACATCAGATCATGTATGTGATGTAACATCAGATCATGTGAGTGATGTAACATCAGATCATGTATGTGATGTAACATTAGATCATGTAAGTGATGTTACATCAGATCATGTATGTGATGTAACATTAGATCATGTAAGTGATGTAACATCAGATCATGTGAGTGATGTAACATCAGATCATGTATGTGATGTAACATCAGATCATGTAAGTGATGTTACATCAGATCATGTATGTGATGTAACATCAGATCATGTGAGTGATGTAACATCAGATCATGTATGTGATGTAACATTAGATCATGTAAGTGATGTTACATCAGATCATGTATGTGATGTAACATTAGATCATGTAAGTGATGTAACATCAGATCATGTGAGTGATGTAACATCAGATCATGTATGTGATGTAACATCAGATCATGTGAGTGGTTGTAACATCAGATCATGTATGTGATGTAACATCAGATCATGTATGTGATGTAACATTAGATCATGTATGTGATGTTACATCAGATCATGTATGTGATGTAACATTAGATCATGTATGTGATGTAACATCAGATCATGTAAGTGATGTTACATCAGATCATGTATGTGATGTAACATCAGGTCATGTATGTGATGTTACATCAGATCATGTATGTGATGTAACATCAGATCATGTATGTGATGTTACATCAGATCATGTAAGTGATGTTACATCAGATCATGTATGTGATGTAAC
>NC_141829.1:687875-700375 GCF_982586985.1 Callionymus lyra
TCACTCGGACCCGCAGCTCTTCAGACGCTCCTGAGGTGATGGAACCAAAACACGCTGTTCTCGCCTCGTGAACACACTGATCCACACACTGATCCACACACTGATCCACACACACTCGGACATGGAGGTGAGTTTCTTCATCGTTTCTTAACTGCTGGAGTTACGCCTTAAAAGTAACGTTTTTAGACAGTAAATAGAATTATCTTTATTTTTACATCAAAATTACGATGTTTCTTTTTGTTCCTTCTTCACTGAATGACTTGATCACAATTAGCATAAAATGCTTCTAATATTGAATCGATTATATCTTTCATTTAAATGCTGTAGTAAAAATAACAGTAAGTTTATGAACATTTTGGTCTAAATGTGTTTTTTTCACGCAGTTCGACATACTGTTCGACTTCTTCAGCAACTCCACGGACAACAGCTCGGAGGCGTCTGGAGACTTCGACGAGACCTCCGGGGAGCCGTGTGGTCAAGCTCTGAGCGACGACTTCAAAAGGATCTTCCTGCCCACCGTCTATGGGATTATCTTCTTCCTGGGGATCGTGGGGAACGGGCTGGTGGTTCTGGTCATGGGCTACCAGAAGAAGGTCAAGACCATGACGGACAAGTACCGGCTCCACCTGTCCGTGGCGGACCTCCTGTTCGTCTTCACGCTGCCCTTCTGGGCCGTGGACGCCGCCCAGAACTGGTACTTTGGGAGCTTCATGTGCGTGTTTGTGCACGTGATCTACACCCTGAACCTGTACAGCAGCGTCTTGATCCTGGCCTTCATCTCCGTGGACCGGTACCTGGCCGTGGTGAGGGCCACCAACAGTCAGAACACCAGGAAGCTTCTGGCCAGCAAGGTCATCTACGTGGGCGTGTGGCTGCCGGCCGCCATCCTCACGGTCCCGGACCTGGTGTTCGCGCGGATCCAGGACTCTCAGTCCTCCCACCTGGACTTCACCAGCGACCACAGCCTGGAGACCCTGGACTCCAAGACGAGCTGCCAACGCATCTACCCCGAGTCAACCCCCATCAACTTGTGGACCATCGTGTTCCGCTTCCAGCACATCCTGGTGGGCTTCATCCTGCCGGGCCTGGTCATCCTGATCTGCTACTGCATCATCATCGTGAAGCTGTCGCAGGGCGCCAAGGGTCAGGCGCTGAAGAAGAAGGCTCTGAAGACCACGGTCATCCTCATCGTGTGCTTCTTCTCCTGCTGGCTGCCCTACTGTGTGGGCATCTTCCTGGACACGCTGATCCTGCAGGGCTCGGTCAAGCCCAGCTGTGAACTGCAGCAAGCCGTGGAGAAGTGGATCTCCATCACCGAAGCTCTGGCGTATTTCCACTGCTGCCTGAACCCCATCCTCTACGCCTTCCTGGGGGTCAAGTTCAAGACGTCGGCGCGCAGTGCTCTGACGGTCAGCAGGGGGTCCAGCCAGAAGGTGACCCTCATGACCAAGAAACGAGGTCCCATCTCCTCCATCTCCACCGAGTCGGAGTCGTCCAGCGTCTTGTCCAGCTAACGGCTCCTCGAGGAGCTCCAGGTGTACAGATGTAAAAACAGATTTTATACTTTTGTTCAGCTTTCAGTTCTTTGCAGCGAAGCTTTAACGTGAAATATCTTTAAGTGTTTGTTGATAGTTGTGTGTTTCGCACTTAAAGTTGTGTTTTTTTATTTATTGTCGTTCACACTGGTTTGATGCTTGTGTTCTTAATGGTGGCTGTTGTTAAATAAAGAAGTTGTGTTTCTAGTGACGCTCGTGTTTGTGTTTTCACTTCTCTTGCCTCGGGGGTCGGGGGTGGGGCAGGAGGTGAGCCTGTTGTTGGGGGTCAGGAGGAGGGGCCACACAAATGTCCGCACCTGAAGAACAGCTCGAGTGCAGCCTGTAATTGCAGGAACATCTGTGAAGACCTCTAACATCTCACCAGACAACATGAGACAAAAGCTAAGCAGGAACAAGAGTCCGTTGACCTTTGATCTCTCACAAGAAATGGTGTGTTTAGGTTCGCAAGTGACTCTTTTCAACAGAATGTGGATGTTTCCGTCTGAAGATGAAAACGTGATGGACGAGAAAGGTGAGACGTTCAGGAGACAGAGACCTCCTGAGGGATCAATAAAGTTCTACCTTCATCTTGAGAAGATAAAAGACAGAACTGCTGCTTCTTGATGGACTGATGTCACGGAGGTTCAAGTTGGAGACCAAAGGAAGCAGAAGACAATAGAAATGCAGCAGAATGGAGCCGATGAATTCACCCTTGACCTTTGATGACCCCCACAGTGAAGATGATTTCCATTTGTTTACATGTGTAAGAAAGTGTGAAGAGCCTCTAGAAAGTCATGAGGACCATTTACTGCTATTCCAGCTCTGGTGCCGTCTTTCAGGGAAGATCTTGATGTAGATGTTGTCGTTTAGCATTTCTATCTCTCTATCTCTCTATCTATCTATCTATCTATCTATCTATCTATCTATCTATCTATCTATCTATCTATCTATCTATCTATCTATCTATCTATCTATCTATCTATCTATCTATCTATCTATCTATCTATCTATCTATCTATCCATCTATCCATCTATCTATCTATCTCTCTATCCATCTATCTATCTATCTATCTATCTATCTATCTATCTATCTATCTATCTATCTATCTATCTATCTATCTATCTATCCATCTATCCATCTATCTATCTATCTATCTATCTATCTATCTATCTATCTATCTATCTATCTATCTATCTATCTATCTATCTATCTATCTATCTATCTATCTATCTATCTATCTATCTATCAATCTATCTATCTATCTATCTATCTATCCATCTATCTTTCTCCTCATCCATCACTCTTAACAACACTATGGTCAATGCTTTTACACAAATGGCTGCCAGCGACTGCTTGAATACATGCTTGAGTTCTCTGAGGCCCCTGGCAGTGGCACTAAAGTACACTCCCGTTCATACATAATTAAAGCTTTTAGTCTCCGTGATGACAAAATATTCATCGCCCAAATAGTGTTGGAGTGAACAAATAAACACACCGCCGCTGCACTCATCAATTGTTGGAGTGTTTGTTGCTGAAGTTCAGGGGGTTTATGTTTACTTTAGGGGTGAGAGGCCAGAGCTGTAGGACTGGACCGGAAACTAGTTCCACTGTTGAATGAAGGCAATTGAATCTGGACTCTGTGTGCAATTGATCCATTTCTTGAACTTCTAGATGAATTATTTTGATATATTTGAAGGTTAAACGACGATGTTTGTGTTGCTATATCTTAGTGTTTCATTTGTTGTTATTTAGCTTTTGATAATCTCTTACATTATCCTGGGTTTCAGGTGGAAGTACAACTGCACACACGATGCAATAATTCTATACAGTATGTTGATGATTATCACAGAACAGTTGTTTATGTGGCATATAAGCAGATGGAGTTGGATCTGGAGCTCAGCAAATATTTGTCCAGTCTTTGGAAAACTGATGAATATTATAAATGTTGTTCAGTGTGTTTATTATAAGTGTTGAATAAACCAAGATGTGCGTCGATGGACAGATGACTTCTAGGCACGGACGCGGCTCAATTATGGCAGCATTGTTTAGACCACAAAGGTCAGCAGAGAAGGGACTGTTTCCTGCATTAGGATCTTTGGTGGTCAACAGCCTGAGAAACACTTTGAAGAACCCCCAACCCCCACAACCTCTCAAGTAAAAGGGCACCATTAACCAATCCTGCCTTTACAAAACCATCCCTGCAAAGGTCAAACTGTGAAACACAATTTAACGGTGTTACCGTGTGAGCTAACTCAGTTAAATACATGGCCACACAAGTTGTTTATAATAATATAATATAATATAATATAATATAATATAATATAATATAATATAATATAATATAATATAATATAATATAATATAATATAATATAATATAATATAATACAATACAATACAATACAATACAATACAATAATAATATAATATAATATAATATAATATAATATAATATAATATAATATAATATAATACAATACAATACAATACAATACAATACAATAATAATATAATATAATATAATATAATATAATATAATATAATAGAATACAATACAATACAATACAATACAATACAATACAATACAATACAATACAATACAATACAATAATAATATAATATAATATAATATAATATAATATAATATAATATAATATAATATAATATAATATAATATAATATAATATAATATAATATAATATAACCATTAAAAGCACACAGAATAACAAGTGATTGTATTCATTTATTATAATTTCTTATTGAATTATTCTATACTTTGTTTACATTAATAATGACAAGTCACCCAAACACATGTTCTGTACTTTATGTGTAAAAGTTTGATCAATACCTGAAACATCGATATTATTTTTCATCTTTTATGTTATTTCATGTTTTGCAATCTTTATTCTTGGTCACTCATTTCATTAGGAACGTTGAAAATAAAGCGTGTTTCCAGTCGGACAAAGAAACATCCGGTTTGTTGCTGTGCTCTTCCTAAATACTTCTTTCCGGTGAAGAAGCGCGTAGTGAACAGCTGTTCAATCGCTGTCAAGAGTGTTTGCATCGTTCTTGGAAGAATCCCGAGTAAAGATGACTAAAGAAGAAGTTCAAGGGTAAGACTAGTCTGGGTTTAGATGTTTGTGTGACTGACGTGTCGCAGTTTTGCATCAAATCTGTCGTCAGGAAGTTGACGTTAGCATGTGGCTAATGTTGCAGCGACAGCTCGTGGGTTGCGTCATCTCTGAAGTTGTAAACTCAGTGGGATCATTTGATTTCTTTCTTTTCTGCTGGTTTGTTAAAGCTTTTAAATCCATCTGGAATTACGAGACGATTTGTGTCAAATAAGACGCAGAAGTACATCAGGTTGTGTTACTTGGTGACTTATAGTGACGAGAAATATAAACATGTCTGAATATAATGTTGTTCTTGAAGCAACGACGCATATGAAACCGTTAAACATGTGTTTTTAGTAACATTCCTGTAACAAAGTACTGGTTATTGACGCATCGATCTGTGTCGGGCTCACTGGTTCTTTCACATTCCTATGTTGATGGAGCAGCTTCACCAAAACTCCATGAAATGCAGGAAATCCAAGTGCTCAGGATTCATGACTTGAATGAGGTCGAGCTGGAAAATGCAGAAGTGAACAAACTAATACCTTTTAAACAAACAAGGAAAAATAACAATCCCGGGTCCTGTGAATAAACCAACATCAAATCATTTGTTCTTGGATATATAGATGTAGGATAATGGGAATAAAAATACCATAATTATCTTTGGAAGGTTAGCAAACACTTGACAGACATTTTCATAATACAAATGAAATCCAAACAATGCTCTAACTCTGTCCCATTTATCAAATGAAAGCTGTTAATATGACGTCTAGTTATTCCTGTGAGTTCCAGATGACATTGAATCGTACTCTGTGTGAAGTGATGGCTGGACTGGCTCGACTGACAGTTGGGTCATTTGTTTTATATGCAGCAATAAACCAAGGTGTATAACAAATCCACAATCCATTTGATCATTTATTCAATCTATTACTAACTTATTTAATGTGTGCACTAAATGAAGAATATAATTGTAGTTTGTACCATAGGAGGGTCTTGGCTGCGGTTGAACAAATTAAAATGTATTTTATTCCTTCTAAACAAATATTATATATATTTATAAACCAATCCATGGTTTATGTCTTTGTATGATTAGGCGTCATCTACATTTTATTGAATCATAAAAGATTTAGTAGAAACAATTATTTATACTTCTAAGTTATTGTTAAATATTAAAACCTGGCGTGAAGGGGATAACATGGTTGTTGGGACTTGTTTCCTTTAACTGAATTTAGCTCAAAGGCTTCCTTTAGGTCTGCACACCTGGACCGACCGGGGCGGTTGGTGGAGGAACTTGAGTCATACTTGTAGCTTCCAAGCAGTTAAACGTTAATGCGTCCTCATTTAGAGAGGGCAGAGTTCAATGATTTTATGGTTGATCGTCTGACTACGAGGTTTATGGCACCTTTTACTCACACTATGTAGCTTAACCTGTTTTAGACGCATTCAGGTTTACAAAAAACATTCTTTATACTAGTCGTACACGTAGATGAAACATATGAATTATCGGACTTGCATTTCAATGGAATTTAATATTTGAATTAACATTAAAGAAATGATTACATATATATTTTTAATTTGTGTGACAATAGCAAACTGCCCAAGATGGTAGAATACAGATGTGCCTGAAAATGATCCTTATCGTTTCATAATCACTTTAGCCTTTAAAGAAAAACATGCTGAGCCTTTATTTTCAAAGCTCTTTGTACTGAAAAACAAACAATGGCATTGAGGGTAGTTTAGACTTAAAAGCTGAACCTAATGGTTGGCATAGTTTTCCCGGGCAGTCGTGACCTTCCTATGGGATGGAAGAAAAATAGGTGGTGGAAGTTGACTTGGGTGTTTATGTTGTGTTTCTTCCTGTCCCAGGGCCTCGGAGGAGGAGCAGCAGGCGCAGTCAAAGAAAGCCCTGAAGAAACAGCAGAAGGAAGCAGAGAAAGCAGCAAAGAAGGCTGAGAAGCAGGCTAAACTGGTCAGTTTTTTGCCTTTCACATCCGTTACCTCACTTAACAGCTGGCAGGACGACGGGCCTGTCTGTGCAGGACATAGCAAGCATGGTTGGTCATCTGGTGTGGGGGCATGAGTCTCCATTGTGAAAGTATTCCTGTCATTTTGGGTTTGTTTATGTCTACCCAAACAAAGTGCTGTTTCCCTTCCAACCCAGTGCACTTGAGTCCCAGCCTCTGTAACAGGCAGCCATCAACCCAGATGTCAAGATAACATCTTTCTTCAGTAACTTCAACTCAATTTTACAAACTTGAGCTTCGCTGTTGTTATCTTCGGATTGTGTTTACCAGATGTTTTTGGTGTAGTAAAAACAATCATTCAGTCTGTGTTTTAATGTATTCATTATTAAAACATAACTGTATTTCTATTAACAAGCGAAGTGTTAAACGTCTAATAAATCAGTCACTGGTGACTCTTATGTCTCATATGCTAAATTGTTGCAGTAAAAGCAATATTTTGGTGTGATTTAAAAAGTTTTCTGTAGAGAAACATTAAAGAACAGATTTTTTTCTTCTACTAACAGTAGTTATAATTCGACATAAGTCTTTGTCTATATTTTTGTTTGATGTTTAAACTTGTTGTTTTTTGTGTATGTTAGGTGGCAGAGCAACAAACAACCGAAGAAGATGTAAGTGTGAATTAAACTTTTATTTAAGTTCATATGATTGTTATCATTTATTATAAAATCTGCACCTAATAATATGGGACAGAAATTGTTTAATAAATGGTAAATAACACATTTGATAGATTTAATTATTAAGAATGTTTTTTAATGTTGGAAGACACTTAATGTGTGTGTGATTTAAATGCATTCCAGGACTTTGCAAAGGACAGATATGGTGTTGCAGCGATGGTCCAGTCCCAAGAAAAACTGGGTAAGTTTCAGGTTCTTCCACCCATTTTACAATTGATATTCTTTTGTTTTCTAAAGAAATATAATCGATATAGAACATCATTGTTTATCTTTTTTGCTGACATGGTTTTTTACTAGAAAAACGAGATCCAGTCGAAACATAAACGTTAATTACTTTAGAATCTTTGATTGAAGATGATTAATTAGAGGAAGGACTGCAGCGCTAGGAACTCAGGGCAGTGGGAATTACCCTGGACTCGCACCTATAGCTGCCAAGGGGTTTTTTCACCTGGAAAATGGGCGGAGCTTATGACAAAATAATGTCCCATTGGTTGATGTTGTAACTTGTGGTCCAATCAGCTGGAGCTTCACTGACATGGTTTTCTGTGAGTGTCGAGTCAATGAAGTCTCAAATGGACTTCTATTAACACTGTGAAATATCTCATGTGATACCAGACAAGAGTCATGTGACTGATGACATCATCACTCTCTGACTCGAAACATCTTCCAATGTAAGAGTTACAATTTAAGTGACATATTAGATTGTTTTTGAGATGAAGGAGAATCCTGAAAATGTATTGAGAACTCCACCTGAACTTGACTGCGAGTTTCACTCTGTGATTTGTTCAGTTCCAAGGAAAGAGTGCCAACTGTTTATCATTAGATTATTACTGTCAGTGATGATCAGAGAGATGCAGAGATTCCGGGTGATGGTTGCGGAGGTGGAACGCAAACCATTCGGGGTCGTCTGTGTGTCTGGAGGCTCTTTAAGCTTGAGTGGCAGCGAACAAAGTGGGGCTGCATCACCTGCACGCCAAACCCCGCCTCATGATGGAGGCGCTGGAGCGTCGCTGCTTTCATGTGGGCTGATGTGGAGTCTCTGCCAAAAGGCAGCTCAGTTTTCTGCCTTTTCGTCTGCCTCGCGAGCTCGCTGATCACAAGTGTGAAGCATTTCTGAGTGACACGAGTGAAACTGGAGTCTGTTGTACGTGAAGTCAAGAGTGGTTGAGCTGCTCATGTGTCCCATTATTAGAGGCTCTGGAACAAGAGCTCCTTATTGTGGGTTTGGACAAATCTTCCTCCCTTTATCTTCGAGTGTGTGTGTGATGCTGGATCTAGAGCACAATGAGCTAAGTTTGTGTGTGTGTGTGTGTGTGTGTGTGTGTGTGCGCCACAGACAGAGTGTTGGTCCTCGTCAAAGACCTGAAGCCGGAGAAAGCCGACCAGCTCATCTGGCTCCGTGGCCGAGTTCACACCAGCAGAGCCAAAGGTGAGTCTCTTGTCTTTGTTCACCTTCCTTGGGTTCGACAAATTGGTGACAAAAACACAAACGCACAGGATTAGGTGACCTTGATCCCCAGCTTCACCACTGAGGAACTTCAAAAACCCTTTTCACCCTCAGGCCTGGTTCCC
This sequence comes from Callionymus lyra, assembly GCF_982586985.1. Classification (NCBI taxonomy): domain Eukaryota; kingdom Metazoa; phylum Chordata; class Actinopteri; order Syngnathiformes; family Callionymidae; genus Callionymus; species Callionymus lyra. Next base: position 696,794 of record NC_141829.1, read on the forward strand.
AACGTGACTCTTTGCTTTGAGACTCATATTCCAGCGTGATTTTCTATTTCCCACGAAGAAGCAAATGAAAGAACATTACAAACTCTTTTTTTTTAAGGTCAATCGACGGAGGTTTTTCATTTTCTAACACAATCGATCTACGTTTAATGAAATGCTCAGAGTTTAGAGTTAAAGTAAAAAATATGTGACATGGACTGTTTTTCTCCTTCAAACGAGACGTTATTTGTGAGCTTTAGTTATTCACTGCTTTCAGGGCATCTCATCTTCAACAGATCATCAGATCGAATAGATTCTGTAGCTACTGTGCTACAACAGGGGCAATCGAATGTCCTCAGGGGCCACATTCTGTAGTGGGACCATTGTTGGGGAGCCTTCAAGCAGCAAGAAACGAGAGCAAAAATATGATGGAAAAACCCCAAAATAAAAAGTGTTATTATATCGTGACATTATAAAACAAACGTACATATCAGTACATGTATAAAGTGTATTGTATTCTATATACCTTTCAAACAATCGTTCTCTCAATGTTCACGCACATTACTTCAGGGGTCAAGGGTCAATAAAAGGGACAGAGATAAATGATGCCATCTTTTCCTCCTGGACCTAAATACCTACAGTGTTCCTTTCAAAATGATTTCCATACTCAAGAGTCACTTATTTTCTCCTGGAAGTGGAAGAGTATTTAAGTTGAATAACATCCTGAGATCAGGTGCATCTGTCTGTGACACACACTCACACACACACTCACACACACACACACTCACACTCACACACACAGGACATAAACATCAAAGGATCTGGGTGGTCTGAGTGTGTTTACAAACTCATTGACACTCAGTGTTCTTCAGTTAAGAGGTAACAATCCTCTGCTCCCAAGTACTTGATCGGCTCAGAAGCGTCTCTCAAACAAGTTGTTGCTCATCACTATGTTTGTTTGCTTTAGGGAAGCAATGCTTCTTGGTCCTGCGTCAACAGCAGTTCAACGTGCAGGCCCTGGTCGCGGTGGGAGATCGTGCCAGCAAGCAGATGGTCAAGTTTGCTGCAAAGTGAGTTCAAGAGACTCTGTTTCCTGTTTGAAAACGGGAAACAATGGTGGGAAAATGAGAGACTCTAATGGTCCACTGCTCCGTTTTCACACATTCTGAGAGGTGGAGGAAGTCAATCATGTTCCACCTGACAACCCTGGCTGGGTGGGACACATGTTGTAATGGTTCCTGTTAACATGCCTGGGAAGTTTGATCACAGACTCAAGGCGTCTTAAATCCAAACGTTGAGCCACTGTTTTCTAAGAATGAACCCCTGACGGCTTGTTATTGTTCACCAATAATATTGGTGTTCATTCAGATGACATTTTCTTCTGATGACACTAAAGTGTTCAGAACACGACATGTTTCCTACACACCGTGTATTATACTTATTATACTTATTATACTTATTATACTCAAGGCTTTGAGGCTCTGAAGTCTAACCCCAGTTAAAGTTCATGTTGGAACTTCTGTACTTAAGGCTGAAAAGTATAGACCCTGCTGTGACCTGAACCCTGACCCCAGTTGACCGATCACCCTGACACTGCTGAGCATGTCAAGATATCTTGACCTTAACCTGGTTTCTTACCGAGTTCCTTTCACCTTAAATTTGTCCAGCTGGTTTTTTTAGTAGACATTTATTGACACGTCCAACTTCCTCAAATTGCTTGAGCAACATTGTGTGTTTGGTCAGTTGGTTGTTGTGTAAAGTTCAGGCACGAATGAAAGTGACGACACAGTTGCACAGATAAGAAAGGTTTACATCACGCAAACTTACAGTTGGTTGCATGTTTTGTAGTATTAGTGTAGTAATGACACAAATAATGTGTTGTATGTTGTACTTTGGTTTTAACCTAACCTTGTTCTTTACATCAGTGTCATTTGTATGTTTTAAACAATCGTACACTTCAAGTTAAACTCATGTTTGTTTTGTATGAATGAATCAATTTTCAACTATAATCAGACACTTTTCAACTTTAATCAAAAACTTTCAACCTTAATCAACTTTAATTCAACTCAAATCAAACATTTTTTTTTTCAACAAGATATTTCACAAGATATTGTAGTTTATTTGATATTTTAAAAAGGATCAGGAAGAAGAAATGTTATTATTTCTGCATCTTATTTATAATCATTTCACTGAACACAATATCTACTTCATTCCTAAATTGAATTTAAAGTTAAACTTTCATGAAAATCTTTATAATATTTTATATTAAATGTCTGTTTTGTTTCATGGTATTTAACCCTTTAATATTCTTTTGACCAGAAGCGACATGTGTTAACAGGTGTTATCATTTAACATTGAAATCATGAGACAGGTGTCATGGTCTTGAGTGTGTGGTGAGATGATTGACATGCTAAGTAAGATCCAGGATCACGTAAATCCTTTAATAAGGGTGCTTAGGGTGGACTTGGTATCACGTAGGAAATCTCTTTCCCTCTCCTGGTATGTCCTCGAGGAGATGAAGCATCTCACCCTCGCCTTGATTCTGTTCATCATTTGATCCTTGACCTTCACAGCGTCATGAGTCCGAGGACAGGAGGTCGTGCACGTCTAGATCCCCAGTGAACGCTGGACCCTCTTGATTGTTGTATTGACGGCTATGAAGTTCCATGTGCACTCACTTCTGTGAACGTGTGTGTGTGTGTGTGTGTGTGTGTGTGTGTGTGTGTGTGTGTGTGTGTGTGTGTGTGTGTGTGTGTGTGTGTGTGTGTGTGTGTGTGTGTGTGTGTGTGTGTGTGTGTGTGTGTGTGTGTGTGTGTGTGTGTGTGTGTGTGTGTGTGTGTGTGTGTGTGTGTGTGTGTGTGTGTGTGTGTGTGTGTGTGTGTGTGTGTGTGTGTGTGTGTGTGTGTGTGTGTGTGTGTGTGGTTCCCCCGCCTCTCACCTGAAGTAGATCCTGATAAGCAGGTAAACGGAGTCAACATTGACACCTGGCTGCCGACCACGTCCCATTAAAAAGGAACTTGTTTGCAGGAGACTTTATCTTCTTAAACACGGACAACATTCTAATGCTGAGCCGACATGACAACGACCGCTTTAGTTCCTAACATTTAGGTCCAGACTCGGCAAGGATCAAGAAATTGATGTTTCTGTAGTTTATCTGCTGCTTAAGAACATATGGCAGCAGCTGCTCCGGGGAATGTTTCCATGATCCGTGTCTCTCATTACTTTGGTGTAATGAGAAGAGAAGGATTAAGTTTAATTTCCCTCCAGGCTTCACTTGATGCTTCGTTTTCACATTTGGCTCCGAGATTAACTGGTGCTATTGTGTGAAGCGTAGCATATGGATTTCTCTAAAGTCCAGGTGATCTTGACAGAAACCTTCAGCGAGAGGACATGTTTGGGACAATCTCATGCTTTTCTCCTGCTTCTCCATCTCAGCATCACCAAGGAGAGCATCGTTGATGTGGAGGCCTCGGTGAGGACCGTGGAGCAGAAGATCGAGAGCTGCACCCAGCAAGATGTGGAGCTGCACATCCAGAGCGTGAGCGACGTGTTCACATCTCACACAAATGTTGCAAACCTTCCAGAGAGAGAAACCGTATCTATCTG